>NC_063056.1:15231746-15531746 GCF_018812025.1 Megalobrama amblycephala
GTCAAGGCTTATTAATGAAAAAATATATAATTGCATTAAAAGGGCAGCAATAAAAAAAAAAAAGCCAGTGTTGAGCACAAACAGGTATTTTCATCTTCAGAAAGATCTTTCTTTCATGAGAACTGTGACTTGCTTAATAATGTGGAACATCCTCTAAGTAGGGTTTCCATAGATCTGGCAAATTATTTTGTCTGAGATTGATACCAGTTATCTAAAAAGACATGGATAAACAAACAAACAAACAAACATTTTCTTAGAAAAACTAAAATCTGAATGTTTATTCTACTGAAATCTTACTGATATGTCACTTGCATAATGATTTGGAACGCAGTGTATTCATATATGTTACATAATTGACAAACAGCGTTCTATGTATGTCAACAGGCATCTATTGCCAAAGCCTTTTTGCCTGAAATGATTCACAAATATCATATTTTGTGTATTTAAGTTTTTTGTGTTTTCCCAAAAACTACAAAATATGACTTATTCCAACAGTTTAATAGGGTGACAATATCTAAATAAACCTTAAATGAGTAATTTTGTATTGAATTTTTCTTGCTTTCATATAGCATTACAGTTTATAACATTAAAATGTTCTGTTTTACTTCAGAAATGACTGGCACAATTTACCCCAACGTATTCTCCCCAAAGGCACAACTTACCCCACACCAGGGGCAAGTTGTGCCACGAGACCACTTTTTTCCCAAAAGCTATATTTCTGAAACAATTTATTTCAGATCCAAAGTTAATGTTCTCAGGGATGCACCACATCCTGAAATATATGTACATTCTTAAGTTGAAGGCATTACTGCCATGGCCTCACTTTAAAGTCACTTTGAGTAAAAACTGGCACAACTCACCCCACTTTCCCCTACACACTACAGTTAAATTTGGTTGCCAGTTCACTTTTTAGGGCTTAATCCTGTTCTGAACACACATAGTTTTGTAATTTACACGAGCGACAACCATATTCTACAACCGAATTAACTCCTAAAAAAATTCAGGTTGTGACAACCGCATTTACAAAAATTGTACACGGTGTGTATGGAACCAAACTGAACAACTAGATTTAAATGCGGTTGTCACTCACAAAAACTTTACTGTGTGTACGTGGCTACCGTAATGTTTATAATGCTTTTAGAGCAAGTTCAGTGCAATAGCACTTCTGTACATGATAATTATCTGGCATGTGATGCGTTTTAAAGGAAATATCATTTTCATTCACCAGCTCAGGGTCACACAGACCATCTCCGATGGCCACTCCTTTGAAGTTGATCTTCACTTTGGCAGAAGGATTGTTCTTGTGGATGTAGTAGCCAATCGCTGGAACATACTTTCCTGCATATGACTATGGGTTTAAAATTTTAAATATAGTTATAATGTAAACAACACACTGTTTTGACTGTATAAGAAAGCAAGATTCTGATTGTATCAAGCCAAAATGAGGTCCCTTTCCTCACCTCGCCTGTAGCGTAGAACGGATTAGACTGGAACTCACTAAATATCTGGAAGAACTGAGTCAGGGCACTGAGGACATAAAAAAACATATATATATATATATATATATATATATATATATATATATATATATATATATATATATATATATATATATATATATATATATATCACATGCATCTCACATTATCTTAGAAATACAGAAAACTTTGTCACTGTACCTGTACAAATCTCTGCCCACATCATCCTGGTTTTGGGCAAATCCTCGGTCATCCTCAGTGAAACTCCATCCTGTCCCAACCTTAAAAATAAACCACAAATAAGTATTTAAGATTAATAATTTCATTGAGACCTACCATAAAGACACTGGTCAAAAGTGCTACATTAGTATATTTGCAGTGGGGCTTTGATTTCATACCTAATTCCAAAAAAGTTGGGACACTGTACAAATTGTGAATAAAAACAGAATGCAATGATGTGGAAGTTTCAAATTTCAATATTTTATTCAGAATACAACATAAATTACATATCAAATGTTTAAACTGAGAAAATGTATCATTTTAAGAAAAAAATAAGTTGATTTTAAATTTCATGGCATCAACACATCTCAAAAAAGTTGGGACAAGGCCATGTTTGCCACTGTGTGGCATCCCCTCTTCTTTTTATAACAGTCTGCAAACGTCTGGGGACTGAGGAGACAAGTTGCTCAAGTTTAGGAATAGGAATGTTGTCCCATTCTTGTCTAATACAGGCTTCTAGTTGCTCAACTGTCTTAGGTCTTCTTTGTCGCATCTTCCTCTTTATGATGCGCCAAATGTTTTCTATGGGTAAAAGATCTGGACTGCAGGCTGGCCATTTCAGTACCTGGATCCTTCTTCTACGCAGCCATGATGTTGTAATTGATGCAGTATGTGGTCTGGCATTGTCATGTTGGAAAATGCAAGGTCTTCCCTGAAAGAGACGACGTCTGGATGGGAGCATATGTTGTTCTAGAACTTGGATATACCTTTCAGCATTGATGGTGCCTTTCCAGATGTGTAAGCTGCCCATGCCACACGCACTCATGCAACCCCATACCATCAGAGATGCAGGCTTCTGAACTGAGCGCTGATAACAACTTGGGTTGTCCTTGTCCTCTTTAGTCCGGATGACATGGCGTCCCAGTTTTCCAAAAAGAACTTCAAATTTTGATTCGTCTGACCACAGAACAGTTTTCCACTTTGCCACAGTCCATTTTAAATGAGCCTTGGCCCAGAGAAAACGTCTGCGCTTCTGGATCATGTTTAGATATGGCTTCTTTTTTGACCTATAGAGTTTTAGCCGGCAACGTTGAATGGCATGGTGGATTGTGTTCACCGACAATGTTTTCTGGAAGTATTCCTGAGCCCATGTTGTGATTTCCATTACAGTAGCATTCCTGTATGTGATGCAGTGCCGTCTAAGGGCCCGAAGATCACAGGCATCCAGTATGGTTTTCCGGCCTTGACCCTTACGCACAGAGATTGTTCCAGATTCTCTGAACCTTTGGATGATATTATGCTCTGTAGATGATGATAACTTCAAACTCTTTGCAATTTTTTCTCTGAGAAACTCCTTTCTGATATTGCTCCACTATTTTTCACCACAGCATTGGGGGAATTGGTGATCCTCTGCCCATCTTGACTTCTGAGAGACACTGCCACTCTGAGAGGCTCTTTTTATACCCAATCATGTTGCCAATTGACCTAATAAGTTGCAAATTGGTCCTCCAGCTGTTCCTTATATGTACATTTAACTTTTCCGGCCTCTTATTGCTACCTGTCCCAACTTTTTTGGAATGTGTAGCTCCCATGAAATCTAAAATGAGCCAATATTTGGCATGACATTTCAAAATGTCTCACTTTCAACATTTGATATGTTATCTATATTCTATTGTGAATAAAATAGAAGTTTATGAGATTTGTAAATTATTGCATTTGTACAGTGTCCCAACTTTTTTGGAATCGGGTTTGTATGCTATATATATATATATATATATATATATATATATATATATATATATATATATAATAAATGAGTATACTGTATATACATTACATTATCCATAAAAATGTTTTTCAGAAAAAAAAAAGAAAAAAAAAAAAAAAAAAAAAAAATCACAAAATAGAACAAAACACTTATAAATGCATTAACAGAATTTAAGAAACAAAAAAAATCTACATCTAACATGAGTGAACATGTGAACTTTGACAGCCCTAATTTTAAGAGATATCTAGTCTAAAATAATTAAAATACACTGAACTCACTGGATTGTCGATGTAGAGAACTGAGTAGCGTGATGTCCAGGGGAACTCCCTATAACCCACTGCAGAAAGACAGTAAACGGTCATTCAATCTTTCATAGATTGATTTCAGAAATTATTTTAAACCATATAAAATGTATAGGGTTTCTCCATTAAAGTGCCCCTATAATGCTTTTTCGTATATTACATTTCATGTTGTGTGTAATACAGCTGTTTGTGAACGTAAAAGGTCTGCAAAATTTCAAAGATCAAAGTGAGTTATTGTCTTCCAAAAGAAAGAACCGATTCTGAACTGCCTGAAATGAGTCATCAGCAATTCCAGCCTTACTTCCTTTATAACAAATGTGCATAATGCCAGCCTGTGAACTTCATTGGCTGCCTGTGAGCAGCATCTACTTTGCCCCGCCCTCAAACACTCTTTGCAGCTGAGGCCTGGAAGAGTTTGGTTCATGTTGTCAACATATAAAGAAGACACTGTTTTCTGTGCTGCGAAAGCAAATCTGGTAAAGTAAAAGAGATGGTGTTGTTACTGTTCAATGTATAAGTGCTGAGGAAGCCTCCAGAGCTGAAAATTAGATATGGTAATGAGCGTTTCATTCCCGACACACACTGTAAGGGGTAGACCAATCACAACAGACCAATCAGAGCAGAGTAGGCTGCTCAGAAAGGAGTTTAGAGTTTCTTCATTGAACCGGTTCAGACACTGTGAGAAAAGAGGTGATGCTCTAATGTGTATTATGAGAAAATCGACATGTTTTTTTGACCTTGGATGCATGTAAACATTGTAGGAGACCTCCAAAACAAAATTAGGAAGGAACCTTTAAAATAGCATAATAGGGGCACTTTAAGCAAAACAATCCTTTCTGGCCTAAGAACAACATGCCATTCTCCAACATATTGGAACACAACATAGAGGTGTTTGTACTCACATGTGAGGTTCTTATGTACAAAATATGGGCCGTGCTCCACAAACAAGCCAAACATAGAGGTGCCTCCAGGTCCTCCCTGCAGCCACAGCAGCACCGGAGCCGTCTCTGGTCTCTCCTAAATACAGAAGAACATGCAGCAATAAATGAGTGTGCAGTCAACGTCAATAACATCACTCTAAATCTGTGTACGGAGTAATTTGTTGTGAACGACCTCTGAAAACACCTGACTCTCAAGTGATGCCAACTGACGCAGAAGATACGGTCAGCAGATCAGTCTTATCTTTAGTGCTGTTTGTATGCTTTGTAACAAAACTAAGTGTATAACATTATATTACCTGGGCAGGGAAGAACCAGAAGAAAAGGTTACTGTTGTAGGTCTTGTTCACAGTGAGATATCCTGAGAAGCTCTTAACATTGGCACCAGGAAGGGGTCCCACCAAACTAAGTTTTTTGGCTGCATAAATTAATTTGTATTAGCATACAGGTCAGTGAATTATGATAGCAGTTTTAAAGTCACCATGATATCTAAATAGAAAATTCTTTTTTATTGAATATCGCAGTATTTTTTTTTATTTTATTTTTTTTTTTTAAATGATTCATCTCTTCTCTGATGACGTATTTACTGGCTCAAGGGCGGAAACACCTGTCACTCACATGAGATCATAGAAATTCAGAGCCTGATGAAGTCGGTATACATATGTGTTTAATATTGCAAAATACGCTCGATGTTACAGTCACTGCCCTTGCCATCCAGAATAAAAGAACACATTTGTAAACAACTTTACTTGGACCCATTGTGCGAGCTGTCTCTTTAATACCGTGTGGTTTATATACATGTTGATGCTGATTGGGCTGACATTTTTGACACACACACACACCAAACAAGAGAAAACATATCTCAAACCCGTTGCACACCGTTTCCAGGAAACATCATTCAACCCAGAAACCGTAGCAAAGCATTGCGCACCGGTTTGAGCTTGAGTGTGCCCCAGGTGTTGTGCCGAATTTCGACCCCTTGCCAAATTATTACCCCCCTTGTTGAAGTCACTACCTGATTGCCTAATCCTAACCCCACCCCTAATCCTAACCCCTCCCCCACACATACTCCTAAACCAACCAATACTAGGGGGTAATAATCTGGCAGGGGGGTCGAATTTCAGCACAACACCGGCCCTACATTTTTTCTTGTTCGAGAAGCCATTTTACTCAAATATAGGTCACAATATGGAAAAAAGAAAATCTCAGCTTCCGTTTCATGACTATAATTTGAGTTCAGCTGATCTATCAATTTCTGACTACCTTATTCATATTGAAAAAAACACCTTATAAAAACATTCTTGCTCCTTTTCCCCCCTGTTATTATAAACTTTCTATGTTCCTGTTTATCAGATGATGAATTTAGATTCACGAGGAACTGAAACAATTATATGCAAACAACAAGCATACTGTACCTTCTTCTATCTTGCCTTCCTCCAGATAGGGGGTGAGCATCAGAGGTTTGCCCGGGTCGACTCCAAACTGTGACCCGCTCACACGGCGTGATTTGCGGCAGAAGAATGAGGAACATCCGCGGGAGCAGACGGACTCCAGGACAGCCCAGAGGAAGAGCAGCCTCAGCGTTTGCTTCAGCATGATAGAGTTTTAACTGCAAACCGCATAGAAATATGACACTGGGATCAATATCAAGCATGATATTAAAAGGCTCATATTACCTTCTACCTGTCTTTACATGTCTAAACATATCAGACTAGAGAAACTACAACAGATCTCCCGTCAGTCTGCAAATATGGATCATTAACGTACAAATGCGACACATTAAGTTATGCATATAACAGCAAAACAGAAAATGTGCAGAAACTGTAACTGTGATAAGCTGTTGCTATCAAATCAAATACGTGATAACTCAAATACATCATTGTGATATTTGTTGAATGTATATTTTAATAATTCACAGAGACACCAGATAGTTACCTTGAAGCCAAATGTCAGTCAGAAATCCAGACAGTTTGCATCTGCATGAGAGTGAAGCATAAGATCAGTTTGTTGTCACATGACTATATGGGCGCTGTGTCATGTGATCGCAGTGAACCAGGAACTTCATTTGAGAACATTGACCCCTAGAGGACAATTTGAGAGAAGCAGTCCCCAACCTACATACCAGTTTTCCCATATTCAAAGTACATTTGTTATACTAGTTGTCACACAAGTGAATATTAATGTTGCTATCTTTTTAAAAGTCATTTTCTGACACTGATAATAGTACGTTGAACACAAGTTGATGTTTTCCTCAAAAACGGAGCATGTTGTCACATGGTAGGCTATTGAATGGCACCTGACATTAAACTGTCTGTTGTGGACTTTTGAACAGAATCTAACTAGGTTTAAAAAATACAAACATTGTAAAACATTATGAAACCAAAGCAATTCATTAAACAGAAAAACATTTTATGACCATTTTTTTTGGCCAACAACTAAATAAATTGTATAAATTTATAACATTCAAAATATGTTGCTCCAAACTTGCTCTGACCTTGTATAACAAGTCACAGCTCATTTGAGAAGCATGTAATCCTAATTTTTGAGCATGAGACCTGAGGCCCAACTTTATAATGTCACAGCACACATGTGAGACAAAAAGGTGATTTTGGCCTGTCCGTCTTGACATTGTCGACTGTATCTAACAATTAAAATCATGTAACAATGTCATAATTTTGGCCGATATGTTGTGGTAAATATTGCAGTAATTGATTTTAAATATTAATTAATTGTAATGGCCAAAAATGTAATATTTAGCTGTGTCTAACATTGTATATAAGCAGGTTTACTTCTTGATTTCCCCCCATTATAAAAACGTAAGATTCCTTAAAATGGCGACACCCAAGAACACTGTAAAAAAGATTAAAAGTTACCTGGTTGTCTTAAAATTTTGAGTTCATTCAAATTAAAAATGTGAGTAGATACAATGAAGGTCGATTGGTTTAATCAACAGAAACTCAAAATATTATGTTATCTGAACCACATTTATTATCTAAGTTAATTTAACAAAAGAAAAAAGTTATGATAATCATGAAAAATGATATAATTTTGAAATTAATTTTTAAAAATGAAATAATTTTTTACAGTGAATTAACAATTTGGGCTGCTTCTAGAGCACAAGTAAATGCATTTTACACAAATAGTAGTGTTGATTGCATATATATTTATATTATATATTATTTATATTAAGTTGTGGCAACCATGTTACTATAACTTCCCCTTAAGTCCATAAATAACATAACTTTTATCTTATATAAAAATCTTAATAATCAGCTCTGTTACTGTTACCATGATTTTATACATTAAAGCAGAACTAAGTAACTTTTTTTTACCTTCATAAATAGTTTTCTAAGTCCTTACGATGGTTAATTGACTTGTAGTGGTGTGTTTGAGGCGTGCACTAACCCCCTCTGGCACGTCTACGCCAGAAAACAGCACTTGCAAGTTGAGCTGCGCCGACCCGACACAATCTCGCCTCTTGTTCACGTTCACGTTCACGCGAGAGTGACAAAATGCTTTACGGTAATTCAAAAACACTGTATATATTATGACTTTATAAGACAATTTCGAAAATTACCCACCTCCATCGAGATTTCTTGTACTGTATTTGGAAAACTACTGCGCTGGTGAGCGTTGTAGTCGTTGTAGTCCAGAGCTGCGCTTGGAGTATTTACGACAGCGTGATTCACTGAATGAACCTGTAGGGGGAGCTTCGCAAATCTTACTGAGTTCCGCTTTAAAGAACAGATTATCGATTATTTGTGGAAATACGAGCATATAATCAACAAAAACTCAAAATATGGTGTTATCTGAACCACATTTATTATCTAAGTTGATTTAACAAAAGAAAAAGTTATGATATCAAATCATGAAATTAATTTTTTACAGTGAAGTATATTTGGGCTCCTTCTAGAGCACAAGTAATGCATTTTTTACACAAATAGTAGTGTTGATTGCATACATCAAACGATTTCATTTTGATGTTTATTGAAAATCACACAAATAAATGGTTTAAACTGTATTTATACACTCAAATGTTCCAAAAAAGGCAAACCTCATAGAAAATGAGTAGCAAAAATCAGCTTATATAATATTTAGTTTGACTTTGACCTCCTGAGAATGACAAGCAACAGTTGCTGAAGGTAAATGACCATTTGTTGAGACATAAAAAGTGTAATTTCTTTTCTGGACCTACTCTGTACCATATTCGTGGAAAGTGCAACATGCTTTTTAAGTGGGTGTGACAAAATTACATGTTTTAAAGTGTACAGTGACATGTTATAAACTTCAGCTACAAGCATTTGATGTGTTTAAAATGAGTTACTATTCATGCATAAACCAAAGTGTAGCTAGGCTACTGTATCATTGTTACTGTACGGTGTATTAGTGTTATAGTGTATCAGTGTCAATGTTCCGAACATGTAACATTCTTGAACAGCACTAGGAATTCAACTTTCTTATATGGCCACAGCACACAGTCGTAGGGTATACACTTACAGCATGGTCAGGTAGACAGGAGGAATGTGCGCGCTCTAGTGACGCGCGTCTCTTCCACTTTAAGAAGGCGGATTCACCGTTGCACACACTGTGTGTTTATTACAAGCCTTGAAGTGGCACATGGAAGCGATACAGTAAAATCCCTCTCTCTAAATATGGCGAAACCTACTGGCACTGACAGCGCACGGAACGGCTTGGAAGTTTTTTTGAATTCTGCATTTCATTACGATGACGAGTAGATGAGTTGTCATATTTTCTGTACGTATATTTGATGTTGTACCAACTAGTTTCACCATATGGTTCTTCTGCTGCCACACACGCGCCTGTAAATGCGGCAGCGTTGGCGACTCCCGTCTGATCCGACTCTCACAGCTGGATATTATCGGCTGTTTAGGAGGAACTCTGGAGAGCTACGGACAGGTCAGGAGAGCAGAGACTGAGATGGGAGAGCTGTCAAGCCCTAACAGACGCCAGTAAGCGGGTACATTCAGTGATTTAGACGAGATGGCAGCGTCCAGTAACTCCAGTCTGTCGGGTTCCTCCGTCTCTTCGGGTGAGTACTATTGAATCAAAATGAAACATTTTGTTTGGGAATCTGAAGAAGCACTTGACGTGATTATGGCAGAAAGGATTTGATTGCCAGTTTCATTTCTGTGGTTTTGGATGTAATTAAAGCAGACAGGATTGAACATGGTGAAGAGGTGTGTCATACAGTACCTTTCCTTCATCCAGGACGAACTAGACCAACCTTTGACTTCCTTCACCAATGTAAACGCATATAGTCGTTGATATCAGCAATGCACGGTGACAGAGGGTTGTGTAATGTCACACTCACAGTGCACGAGTTTTACAGGCCACCTCTGTATGATTATATGTACATGATATAACAAACAGAGCAATATGAGTCTTTGGTTTGATCACGATAACTGTTTGCTACATTATGGCGTGAGGTAAAAAAAAAAAAAGTGCTCAGTTATACTTATTGTAAATAAGGGTGTCATTTTTAATCCTCAGTGAAATATCATTGGTTACTGCATGCACTGACATTTTATGTAGAATTAAAAGCATTTTGTATTTTCTCTCTCTCTAATATATATTTATATTAAGTTGTGGCAATCATGTTACTATAACTTCTCCTTAAGTCCATAAATAACATAACTTTTATTTTATATTTTGTGAGGTTTACTATAAATAATCAGCTATGATATTATACATTAAAGAACAGATAATCGATTATTTGTGGAAATACCAGCATATATTGAGGAAACCTGACCTTGTGAATGATTCATCCGTGCATTTTTCTTTTTTTGACCTCATAATTTGTAATCAAAATAACTCACTCTTTCGTTGAAATGACAGACTTGCCCAATCATTTAGTTTGCATACAAACCCTGCCCCTTTCTTTCAGTCGACTGTAAGCTCACATTCAGATCTTCCTCCATCCAATCAAAACGTGATGGATAGAACCAAGTCCCAGCACCACATTGTTTTTCTTTTTCGATAACATTTTCACTCAGATTCACATCACAACACTGAAGTTGTCTGTCACTACTTCTGTTGTATCGCGACTTTAACACTCTACACATGCAGCTTCATTAACATTAATATTAAAGACTTGGTCTGTTGGAATGTTTAAAATCAGAAATTTCACCATTTCAAACCGGAAAAGACTTATTTTGTGGAATGACCCAAGTGTAATTTGGGCATAACAGCAATAGTACAATGTCAGCATTGTTCACAAATTTGTCATCAGTGTCAACTGTTAATATCCCAAGTGCAACAACAACAGTCAGTCCCTCTGAAGATGTTCTAAACTTTAAAAACTGGATTGTTCGGATTATGTTGTGTCCATTTCAACATGTTGTAACGTGGGAAACAAAAACTGGTTTGGACACATCCAGTACAAATGCACTTCCCGCCCATTGTCTCAAGGGATCGCGGTTACAACAGGCATATATCCTAAATCCCAACATTTCAGAATTTTCTGCATCTAAAATGAGTCATCAAATGTTTTCATGGGCGTGTGTTGAAAACTAATTACCCTAAAAGCTGTTCCTCTCTCTGTTTTATTCACTTGAGAGATTTTCTATTATCCTGATCTTATTATCCCCAAGAAATTATTGATGTTGAAAATGAGCTTTTAAAATGACCTGTCATCTTCGTAGCCGAGCTGAATGGTGTTTAAGCTGCTTTATCACATGTGCAGAAGTTTGATCGCCAATATATTATCTTCCACCTACAATTACCTGTTAATTTTCAAAACGTTTGACATAATTTTCACACAGGTACCAAACTGCATCTTTTACCAACTACACACATTTAGATCTACACCCTTGTACACTACACTTGCTCAAAAGTTTGGGGTTGGTAAGATTTATTGATCACAAATACATTAAAATTGTGAAATATTATTACAATTTAAAATAACTGTTTTAATATATTTTAAAATGTAATTTATTCCTGTGATGGACAAGCATCATTACTCCAGTCTTCAGTGTCACATGATCCTTCAGAAATCATTCTAATATGCTGATTTGGTGCTCAAGAAACATCTATTATTATTATTATCAATGTTGAAAACAGTTGTGCTGCTTAATATTTTGTCTTTACTGTCACTTTTGATCAATTTAAAGTGTCTTTGCTGAAAAAAAGATTAATTTCTTAAAAAAAGAAAAAAACACACTGACCCCAAACTTGATATATGTAGTATGACTTATTCACATTTTGTGAGGTTAGATGAAAAATGCATAAACTACCATCCATAAATTGCCTGTAAGACACAAAACACAGTAAATGTCTAGCGTGAGGTTGGATGGAGGTGTGAAAAGCCAGGTGTTTAAATAAACCGATCACAAGTGAGAGGAGAGATAAGGTTGGAGGCGCACTCAGAATCACTCCCACGTAGAAATGCATGTTAACACCCTGTTCTCATGCTGCGCCGCTTGGCGTTGCGTTTGTAAGAACAGAAGGAGGGATGTGTATGATCTGAGGGACATTACACGTCTCAAGGGAGTACAAGTTCAAATAACATGCTTTGTTGAATGGGCGTGTAAAGAATAACCATTTTCAAGTAGGCACTCATTTCATTGAAGCTCAATAGTGACCTTGGGAGAGAGGGAGAGAGGGTTTGTCTAATTCAATTCATGCTTGTTTTAACTCTTCATCCAGACGCACAGAACCGCGATTCCTCCCCCACGCCAAGCCACGGGCTCTTGAGATCCAGTAAAGGGATCACGCCAAGCCATGACTCTCCGTGGTCGCCATCCATTCCCAAATAGATTATCTCACATGCATGTTGCTGAAGAAGCAGAACTGCGCTGTGGCCGCGAGGCCTGCAGAAGGCGGAGAGTCTTTTCTGCCTGCGGTATGGAGAGCTGTCATTAGCTCCGTGCCCCCGGTGTAATCATTGGATGCCGTATACCGCGCCTCTACCAGGCTCGCCATGTCTGTCACAGGAGTATCATTATGTTGGAAAAACACTTTTTTTGGCAGAAACTTTGTTTCATCTAGTTTGTTCGTGTGCAGCGCGCACCCGTTATGCTTTATATTAGCCAAGGACAAGGCTGTAAACAAATGCAGGGCAGAGCGAGATGGATGCCGCTCTGCTCGGCTCTTCTGACATCAAAGGCCAGTTTGAGCTTTGATGTTTCCCTAAAGGAAAACTGGGACTGCAGCTCAGAACTGCAAGCTTGTGAACGATGTTGAAATTATGGGTGATTTCATGGGTTTGTGCTGATTTGATTTCTTCTAATCTGAAGGGGTGGCGTTGACTTAAGCTTGGGGAACTTGACCAGAAGGTTGCTGGTTTAATCCCAGTATGGAGGGAGTCGCATGTCCACTGTACCCTTAAGCAAGACATTTAACCCTAGGTTCCTCCAGACGGATTGTCTTGATAATAAGTGCACTTCAGTAAGTTACTTTGGATAAGACTTTGGATAAAAGCAACTGCTAAATGACTACTTGCGTAATTATGAATCTGCATGGGGTTAATTTTTTAAAAGTCAGCATGGAATGGCATTTACAACCCATTTTACTTCTGTAATATGACTCATATCAGAATTTTCATTATATTAATAATATCATTACTTAAAAATGCTAATTATTAGTAATATTGTGAAATATTATTACAATTCAAAATAACTGTCTTCAGTGTCACATGGTCCTTCAGAAATCATTCTAAAAATGCTGAATTGGTGCTCAAGAAACATTTCTAATTATCGTCAGTCCTGAAAACAGTTTTGCAGCTTTATATTTTTGTGGAAACTATGATAGATTTCTTTCAGGATAAATGTGTTCTTGCTGAATAAAAGTATTAATTTCTTTGTTAAAATGTACTGACCTCAAACTTTTGACTGGTATAGTGTGTGTGTGTGTGTGTGTGTGTGTGTATGGGTCATTGACGAATAAGGTTTTTAAAAGTGTCAAGATATAATTAATTTTGAAGATCTATTAAGTGTTAACAATGAGATTATATGGTTTTTATAATCAATTAACACTGCTTTTGTCATTTATTACAAGATGTACAAAATTTGTCACCAAAATTTCGGTTTTACCGAATGACATTTTTGGTTATACCGAATGATGATATTTTCAAACAATGCTAACAGGCTGATATCTAGCTAGCTAGCAAAAGTACAGTCAAACATGTTATATTTAGTACATGGTTTTTTAAGTATTACAACATTTTCCATGTTTTATAGCGGTTGTACCGAATGACCTGATATTTCGGGACATACAAGTAAGCAAGTGAAAACATGAGTTTTTCAAATAGTTAAAAGAGAGTCAGTTACTTTGCTTCACAACCGTGTGGTCCTTTGCAGGTGTCTGAATGATGTCACATCCTGTCACATGATATTGACCTCATGACTTGATCCAAAATGGTCCCTTTATACTGTCATTCAGTTAATCCAAATGACATCAATGAAATTCGTCTTTTTCATAACAAAGCAATGACTTCTACACATAATTTTAATACCATTTTGAACTGTGTTAATATATGATGTTATAAAATCATGCCAGAATAAAAATATATACATTTATTACATTTTAAGATATTTTAATCACAAATGAAATGGACGGTTAAACCTAATGACCTTTTGACACTTCAAAATCTTTAAAATACCTTTTTTATGTAGCAAAATATAATTAAAACCTTTTGGATTCAATAAAAGAGATCAAGTTGTACTACCTTACATACTTTGGATGTCATATTATTGTTTTTTATTATTATTGTGGGTCATGTCATTGACCCACATAATGAATTGATTATCTGATATTTTAAGAGACTTCTTTACCTTTACAAAGTCTTATAAAGATATTTCTGTATGTTGGTTGCACCATATGACTTTGATTTTATTTGATATATATATTTTTTTAATTTATAATATATAAAATATGAAAAATAATTGTATTTAAAACTTTTAGGAATACATTTTTGAATAAATTAGTAGATTTGGACCAATATATTTGTGTCATTGATCTGAAAATAGTCCTTTTTGATTTCATATTGTCTGCAGTCTACACATCTGTACTTGGTCATAGCCATCATGAAAATCATGTCTGTTTTTTGTGGTTCTGTTCTGTGTTCTTCTGGAAGTGAAGGCGAGTTCTACAGCAGGAACAGATCACATGATTAAAAGCTCGGCTAAGCAAACAGCAAGAGCGATAACTCACAACAGAGCTTGCCTGTCCTTTCACTCGGCCTCTTTGCATTGCAGACGGCATCGGCTTGTTGAGGTATAAAGCTCTGATCCTTGTCCTGGAGTTGGTTAACATCAAAGTCAACAGCTAAGGGAAAAAGTGAATAGAAGAACTCGTACAATCAATTCATGCAAACAAAATCACTTAAGCTGCAGACTGAAGTCTGGGTAAATGTCTCATAGCAGCGGTCATGTAAAAGAACCTCGGTTTTTCGAGATCTTTTCTAAGCTGTTGCACGTAGCTAAAAAAAGCATGAATGAAGGGGCGAAGGATTGAATGGAAGCTCAGCCTGTGATGATGACAGAGCTGCTAAATGAGGCGTGCACATCACTTACTGGCCCGAAAATGGTACTTTCTCTCTTTTGCTCTTTGCAAAGCTGCTCATTATTATAGTCTTGTTTTTAAAGGCTTTCGTTTCTTACTGAAGCCACTGTAATAGGGTCTGTCCATTAGTGGTCATCTTAATAGTTTTCATGGTTTCTTGTGTGATTCCTGCTGTAGTTTTACAGTCAGTGAGACTGAGTGAAATAAGAGGCTTATTTAAGCCTGCTGTTTTATTGCTGGATAGAGTGTTGTTGAGAACCAGAGGACAGAAGAGAGTTTTTAGTGCTCACCTCTTCCCGTGTCTCTGCATTTATTATTAATCACCTCTGTGGATATCCCCATGGTCATCCATCACCCTCTGGAATCACATTACCAAACAATGGATCTCCCTGCTATTGATGTGTCTGTTTGTGCTTGTGTACTGTACATGTGTGTGTATATGTGTGTAATCTTAGATGGCAGGCCCATGGACCTTCATCAGTCTGTTCACTGACCGTCTGATGCATTTTGCACATGAAACTGGAAATCACTTTCTTGATCTGGCAAGATCTTATCTGATTGACTAGACTTGCGCACATTTCTGGTGTTTGCATATACAGGGATTTTTTATTAGGGGTTCAAGCGCATAGCGCTGAAACCTTATTGTAACTCTTCAAATTTCCAAGGATCAGCATTTTCCCCTAAAAGTGATCGGGCAGACCAAACCGTAAGTCCTAGTTACTTGAATCTTTGAGGGGTGGTAGTACTCACACTGTCTACAACGTCACAGGGTTGCTACAGCGGTCAAAAGTACGAAATGCCTAAACTGCCATTAGGCGTAGGATTTTTTTGAAAAACCTACTTTTGCGAACTAGTCCTAGGTTTTTGGCCCGATCGAAACCAAACCAGTGCAGCATGATTCTCTGCAGTCTGATAATTATCAAAAAAAGTTGAAATTTCCTTTCACGGTCCCTAAGGGCCGCCAAAACGTTAGAAGTGGGTGGAGCCACTTATAACTCGTGAACGGAATGAGATATTTTCACCAAACTCTGCACATTATGTAAGAGCTCATTCTGTGGTCGCGTGAAAAATGATGCGGTGACTGGCCACTTGGTGGCACTATAACAGGGAAATAAACATGAAAACGGCTATAACTACTTCACCGTTAGTCTGATTGACTTGAAAATTGGGATGCAGTGTCTTCGATCGAGATGCCATGATTGTTTATGAGGACATTGTCGTATCTTAAAAAACATGTCCGCCATTGGCCAATGAAATTTGAGCAGTTTTCAGACAAGGTTAAAGGTCTTTGCACACTGAGTCCAAAATTTTTGTATGCGCTTTTTCGTATTTATCATACTAAAAATGTGTCACAGACAGAAATCTTGCACACTGAGTCTGATGCGTATTAATTGATCCATTGCGAAAAATTCGCGAAACAATAGAAAGTGTTCAAGCAGTGAGGATGATTTTGTTGTCCTTTCTTTTCTTAAAACGAGAAAAAGAAAGGAAATATTTGGTCCATCCAATCCTGAGATTGCGTAGAGAGGAAGGAGAGTTCCACTATCCACCAATAATAACTGTATGTGTAGGAAATACTGTTGTTATACATAATCAAAAACTTTTATATTTCGTCTCTTTGTATTCCATACTTTGTCTTACAGTGCGAAGTGGATTAACTTGACAGACGCCATTCTGGATTTTGCCGTTTGCTTGTACGGTGGCTCTGAATTGTCAAGACACCTCTCATAATGCTTGCTACGGACCCGAAAAATGCAGACAATTGAACCTGATCCGAATTTTTTTTTTTTTATGATGGATGAAAGTTTGGAGGCAGTGTGTAAATGTGATTGACAAAACGTGAGGTTGTATTTATTTTTTAACGTACAAAAATTTCGGACGCGAATTTCGAACTGTGCAAAGACCTTAACGGAGGCCAATCGGAATGAAACTCACTGGGCCTGTTTGACTCACGGCGCGTTTTTCACGTGCGTAAAGGATTGTGTATTGTGCAATTTTTTGCACACGCCCACGACATTCGTAACTCATTCTAAGCAACTTTGCCACCGCTGTCCATCAAAACGTTAGTTAAATATTGGAGATTGTTTCGAAAACCAACTTTGGAGAACTAGTTTTGGCTTAAAGGTTTGGAGAACTTTGGAGAACTAGTTTTGGCTGTTACGTAACAGTCGGGATCATTAATATGCACGCCCCCAATATTTGCATATGCCATCCCATGTTCAAGGCATTAGACAAGGGCAGGCAGTATTAACGTCTGGATCTGTGCACAGCTGAAGCAACAGACTAGGTAAGCAAGCAAGAACAATAGCGAAAAATGGCAGATGGAGCAATAATAACTGACATGATCCATGATAACATGATATTTTTAGTGATATTTGTAAATTGTCTTTCTAAATGTTTCGTTAGCATGTTGCTAATGTACTGTTAAATGTGGTTAAAGTTATCATTGTTTCTTACTGTATTCACGGAGACAAGAGCCGTCGTTATTTTCATTATTAAACACTTGCAGTCTGTATAATTCATAAACACAACTTCATTCTTTATAAATCTCTCCAACAGTGTAGCATTAGCCGTTAGCCACGGAGCATAGCCTCAAATTCATTCAGAATCAAATGTAAACATCCAAATAAATACAATACTCACATAATCCGATGTATGCATACAGCATGCATGACGAACACTTTGTAAAGATCCATTTTGAGGGTTATATTAGCTTTGTGAACTTTGTTTATGCAATGATAGCGTCGAGAGCTCGTGAGGGGGTGGAGAGCGCAAGAAATTAAAGGGGCTGCAGCCTGAATCGGCGCATTTCTAATTATGCCCCAAAATAGGCAGTTAAAAAAAAAAAAAAAAAAAAAAAATCTATGTTGTATTTTGATCTGAAACTTCACAGACACATTCAGGGGATACCTTAGACTTATATTACATCTTGTAAAAAAACGTTCGATGGCACCTTTAACCTCGATAGCTGTTAAAAAGCTTTATAAACCATACATTTCCTATGGTAAATTGCCTATATTGGCTTTAAATGGTCTTTTCCATCTATGATAGAGATGGTTACAGATATCAAGTTCAATATAAAACATTATACCTTTTTATGCATTTGCTTAAAGGCCTTAAAATGCTTGAATCCCGATAATTGCTGCTCGCAGCTATATTTAATACTTTCAGTATAGTATTTTATAAGTATTATATAGTATTATAAGTATTTTGTGTATACATATTTATGTTGATACATGAGCACCAACAAATCAAATCTTTAAAAGTTTAATTTGAGACACTTAGTAGCAAGTTAAAAAGTTATACACAAGAAAAATTATATATTCCATTTTTTGTTTTGTTTTTAAAATTATCAGTACTTTTGGATGACTGAAATTCATACCAAGTTAGCTTTTATGAAAACCAAGTCTATAATATAATATATTATAATATAATATAATATAATATAATATAATATAATATAATATAATATAATATATAGACCAGACATCGTATACAGCGAGTCAAATGTCTGGCTACGTGAGACTGTGTGTGTTTCCTTTGCCAATCAGAAGTGAGGGGCTTCCAACAGTACATGCGCATGTATGTGTACACACACACACACACACAATTAAACAAAGGCATACAGCCATACAGGAAAATACCCAAACCCACCCTCACTTGCATTCAGTGTTACAGGATAAACACACTTCATCTTGCCTTTCCTCACAGTTACTCTGTCTGATGCCTTGTCTCGCACATAGTCACAAAATTCTCCACATTTCTTGTCAGTTCTGTTCCTGAAGATCCCCACACTCTTTAGGCTCATTGTGTGAAGTGGAAGTGATGTGTGGCTTTGCTTTCTGTGCCTCAGAGAGACATAGAGTCTGTATAATAATGTACCCCAGCTCTTACAGAACAGCATACTGTACAGATGGCCTCCCCGCAGGAGCTGGAACATGTCCCCAAAACACTGGATCAGCACTAAATGTGTGTGTGTGTGTATTGCATATTCACATATGTATGTTGACTGAAACAGACTGCTGTGTGTGTGGACATAATTTTGCTGACATTTTTGGACTAAATGTCTCTACAGACAATGTTTTCTTCAGAATTCTTTTGGGGTTTTACACATCTAAATTTCACTTAATATAAGACAACAATAATAATAAAAAAACAAAAGCAACTTACATTTTACATATAATATCACTGCATCTCATGGCAATAGGCTGCCGTCTGATGTTTTTCCATTGATGTTTGCATAAAGTTGAGCTTCTCTCAGATGCTCTCAATGCTTTCCCTGACCTGCTGTCAATCCCACAATCCACCACGCAAGTGTGAAGCTCATCTTCCATAGGAATTCATTAAAAAGGCTCTGCTACACCAATGGACACGCACTTTTTAAACAGGGCGAATTTCACGTGACCAACTAAACCCGATGTGAAGTATATATAACCATAAAGATAACTATAACGATATGTATTAGTCCATACCATCGTGCAATAATGTTTTGTTTATTATAACTGTGCACACAGTTATGTAGTCTGCTGCTTTAAGTACACAACCTCTTTAAAGTCGGGTGGATTCTGATTGGCTGTTAATGTTTTTATTGTTCATCGGCTGGAAAAAATCTTGCTGAAAGTGATTTCAACTATATCGTTCTTCTATGTCGTTATCATTATTAGTTGTTGTGTGTACTTTCCTAATCTTCATAGAATTAGAAAAATTACTAAAACTTTATAGTTATAGTTATCCAACGTGATCTCATGAGAATGTGTTTTTTTTTTTTTTTTACGTAAAGTGGTTCTACAACACGTACATTTACTTATGTTTTCATACATACAAAAACGTACAATATTTACGTATTTATAGCTCAAAAATGTAAAAAAACAGCAATAAAATGTAAATCTTTTATGTATCCAAGTGTGAATGTGTATGAATCCCATGTATTAATATCAAAATCGTGGCATTATTGTTTTAAATATGTTGTATTCAATTCTTATATCAATACATGTTTTGGTCGAATTTGTTGAATGCAGTTTACTCGTCTACTTAATATGAAATAACATTTCTGTTCATGACGTTCGGAGGATTACATAATAAACAAGACTACACTTAGAAACCTTAAAATGAATAAAATTTCTGTAATTGTTTAACCATTTTGTAATATTTAGTTTGTTTGCTATGCGACACAGAAGGTGTTTCCTCCTATGCAGCGACTGACAATTCAACCATAAGGTACACACAAATCAGGGATCCTTTTGATCAATATGTTTGATCGGAACAGATCCAAATTCAGCCTTTTATCCAGATATCTTTATCTTCATTCTCAGCAGTGACCCTCACGGTCAAAGCCCGCTCTCGTTATGATTCAAATTTGAAAGTTGCGCCCTCAAAAACCTTTACAACATGGTTTACGGCACTGATATCGAATGCTCATTGGTTACTCTGACACAGATTGCGACATGCCGTGTTTCAGTGGATTGACATTTGTAATGAGTGCTCGCCTTCATGGAGAGAAGCCGGATTCATATTTTCATGGATAAATAACTTAAATATCCAATCAAAAAAACATTACCATCAGAGAGGGCTGCGACTGCAACTCATCATCATTTGAACTACTTTTGGTACCACTTATGACATTTTCGCAATAAATAAATTATTGTGATTACGCTTGTTTGTCAGTTATTCTTTTATTTATGACAGTACTTACTTTTAATAAATGGTTATGGGTAGGTTTAGGGGTAGGTGTAGGATTAGTGGCTTAAAATATCGTTTTAATGTTATATTTTTACTAAAATTGACATTTTCCTACACATTTCTGTCCATTATGTTTTATTCTTTTAAAAGCCCGCTGAAGTGTCTTGGAACGCGTTATTCAATGTGTTGATGTAATTTCAACTGAAACAGGAAGACAGGGCGGGACATATCAAACATATGCCCTGCCCTTTTTAAAAATAGCCAATCGCGTTTTGTTTATCTTACAGCTCAGCCAGAGCCGTTAGACTCTGTAAAACCTCAGTTTCCTTATAATCTCTAACCGTTCCTCCTCCTAATGCCCTCTATACCACTTTAAAATACAGCATTATGTGCAGAATTCAAATGGGTCCGATACCTTTTGTGGTCTGAGCCGACTCGTGAATATGATCCAGTCTCTGCTCTCGTGTCTCTGCAGTTCACATGACACTAACGCGAAAACGGACTTCATTCGTGTCAATGGAGAGCACATTTACACTGTCTGAATCGTTCCCTATTCTGTATATTGTGCATTATGTGTCATTCACCATGTAGAAACTAGTAAATGTGTGAACAAATTACCGATTTCAGCCGAGGCTTCAGTGTCTGTTGATAGTGTAGGAGGGGCGAGACTTCAGATTCTAGAGAGCATTTGATTGGACTGAAGATTTGATGAAGTGCGATGTGATGTCATGAAAAACCCTGATCCATTTTAGCGTAAGTGAGAGACTGTAAGTTTTGAATGCTTATCTCTCCTAAATGTGAATTTTGTCATTGTTTTGGAGCACACTAGCTTATTAATAGCCTTAAAGGGTTAGTTCACCCAAAAATGAAAATTCTGTCATTTATTACTCACCCTCATGCCGTTCCACACCCGTAAGACCTTCATTAATCTTCAGAACACAAATTAAGATATTTTAGTTGAAATCCGATAGCTTCGTGAGGCCTCCATAGGGAGCAATGACACTTCCTCTCTCAAGATCCATAAAGGTACTAAAATTATATTTAAATCGGTTCATGTGAGTATAGTGGTTTAATATTAATATTATAAAGCGACGAGAATATTTTTGGAGCGCCAAAAAAAAACAAAATAATGACTTATTTAGTGATGGCAGATTTCAAAACACTGCTTCAGGAAGCTTCGGAGCATAATGAATCAGCTTATCGAATCATGATTCAGATCGTGTGTCAAACTGCCAACGGCTGAAATCATGTGACTTTGGCGCTCCGAACAGAATATTCGATACACTGATTCATAACGCTCGGAAGCTTCCTGAAGCAGTGTTTTGAAATCGGCCATCACTATATAAGTCGTTATTTAGTTTTTTTGGCGCACCAAAAATATTCTCGTCGCTTTGTAATATTAATATTGAACCACTGTACTCACATGAACTGATTTAAATATGATTTTAGTGCCTTTATGGATCTTGAGAGAGGAAGTGTCCATTGCTCTCTATGGAGGCCTCACGGAGCTATCGGATTTCAACTAAAGTATCTTCATTTGTGTTCTGAAGATTAACGAAGGTCTTACAGGGTGAGTAATAAATGACAGAATTTTCATTTTTGGGTGAACTAACCCTTTAATGCTAACATATTCATGCTAAAAGCTAAAAAACTTAAATTTTAATTTCAGGGGGACTTTAATATTCTATATAAAATGGGTATGTCTTGGTTCGGGATGGGGTTTAGGGATCTTACATTTATCTACAAAACGATAAAAGGGAAATTATACATATATCTTTATGACATGAAAGATTCGTACATTTTTTTATTTTTTTCGCTGAATAAATATGCCAATATTGTACGTTTCAGCACCTTTCTAAACATACAAAAATGTATGTTTTGCGTCTTTGAAAGTTACGTATTAATACCTACGTATTAACAATGAGACCAGGCTGAGTTATCATTATAGTTATTGTTATTGTCTATTGTGCGAATGGGCCATAATTTGTTTAGAAGTCATACAGTGAGTGATCGTGCTGTATTGCTGAATTCATAACAGCATACTACCATATACTCTGACTATTTCTGCAATTACTTTATATTATATTAAGAGTAGTATTCTAGTATGCTCTTCCGAATTCAGCCTGTTTTTGATTCACTAAAAAAAAAACAGGTCATAAGACTCATGTTTGTGAGTCGAATAACAGTGGTGGAATTGCTTGTTTTTGCATGCTGCCAATGTGTACAGCTTGATAGAAAGATATTTCTTGCCAGTATATCTTTTAATTGACAAACTCGCATTCACAACTCAAAAAATAAAAAAATCATTTTTGCCATGGCAAAAAACGCTGCCCATAATGGATAGTAAACCTGTGGGGAATTTAAAAATCATTAGTTCAATATAAAAACAATAGAAGTCTCCACAATGATAAACGTTATGTGTGTGTATATGTGAAGGTGTTGAGATTAGATAGTATATTTTTCGTCAGGTTTTGCTAAGGCTGTGTTCCTCCACATGCAGATATTTTAGACGGGCTGTTCGTTTGAAGTACATACTGCTAGTCTGTGTCTGCATTTCTATGTTCTGCCCTAAGGATGCCTGTTCCCTCTCATCCGCTGAGCTTTAATTTGTGTGAGAGATAAGAGTCTGCCTGAGAAAGTGGGAGCTGTGAGGGTGTGTGTGAGCTGCAGATAGTCGCCCAACTCTCCATCTCAAAGCAGCTTTTACGCTCTCAGATTCTTTTAAGCAATGGTATCTTTCCTGCAACAGCCTGAAAGTCAACAGCAAATGACATTTAACATTACCCAGCCTGTAAAATACTACCTCAAATGGATGCCTGTGCTTTAGAGCTATGGGAGAAGAAGTTGAATATAATAAGAGCTTTTACAACACTTCTCCAACAATTTGTCCTTGGAACATTGTAATCAGATTCATCTAGTCTCTTTTTTTCAGTAATGGCAAACAGTTCTCACAGATTGCCTGTAGCATTGAGGCAAGGAAATTTGCTTAATTAAAAGCCTTTTCTCCTGAGGACCGCAGCAAATCTGGTTTCTAATCAGGAAAGATGCGGTATAGTTTGATTTTGTACTGAATCTTTCAGTCACATCTTTTCATAGTCTTCACAAAGACCAACCTTCACCATTCTAATTGCACTGACTTCAATATTTTTCATATTCAGGCTTTTTGAAACCTTTGTTCACTGTTAATTGACATACTGCAAGTAGTCGGGAGTGTTTTGTGAATAGGCAGTATGCACCTCCTGACCCTGAGGTTTCCTCCGTCAATGTTCTCCTGCCTCTCTATTAGATCCAGCGATAGTGCAAAGAAAGCACCTGGCAGATCACCAAAAGAAATCACAAATTTTCCAAATGAGCCACTGAAGAATAATTCATTTTTTGTATTGTTTGCAGCACGCCAGCACCCCTGAGCTCCAGCAGACAATGCTAATCCAAACATGCGCTCATATAAACACTGATTGAAGGCTAATCTGTCTTGCTTGAATACTGTAAAGTTGATACTGGGCCAATTAAAGAAACAGTTCACACAAAAAGAAGATATTTTGAAAAATGTCTTGTTTGTTGTTCATACAATGAAAGTCAATAGGGTTCAATCAGTGCTGTTTTTGAAGCCATTGAGTTCCTTGTATGGACAAAAACAGCTGAAACATTCTTCAAAGTAGTGCTGCGCGATTAATCGAAATAAAACTGAAATTGTGATATGGCTTAGTCCGATTATCAAATCGCAAAGGCTGCAATTTAAATAAATAAATACACTGAACAAAATTATAAACGCAACACTTTTGTTTTTGCCCCCATTTTTCATGAGCTGAACTCAAAGATCTAAGACATTTTCTATGTACACAAAAGGAATATTTCTCTCAAATATTGTTCTAAATCTGTGTTAGTGAGCACTTCTCCTTTGCCGAGATAATCCATCCACATACAGGTGTGGCATATCAAGATGCTGATTAGACAGCATGATTTTTGCACAGGTGTGCTTTAGTCTGGCCACAATAAAAGGCCACCCTAAAATGTGCAGTTTTATCACACAGCACAATGCCACAGATGTCACAAGTTTTGAGGGAGTGTGCAATTGGCATGCTGACTGCAGGAATGTCCACCAGAGCTGTTGCCAGTGAATTGAATGTTCATTTCTCTAGCATAAGCCGTCTCCAAAGGCCTTTCAGAGAATTTGGCAGTACATCCAACCGACCTCACAACCGCAGACCGCGTGTTACCACACCAGCCCAGGACCTCCACATCCAGCATCTTCACCCCCAAGATCATCTGAGAGATGACCAGACCAGCCCTGAGACAGCTGCTGCAACAATCGGTTTGCATAACCAAAGAATTTCTGCACAAACTGCCAGAAACCGTCTCAGGGAAGCTCATCTGCATGCTCATCGTCCATTCTAATCTGGGTCTCGACCTGACTGCAGTTCGTCGTCGTAACCGACTTGAGTGGGAAGATGCTCACATTTGATGGCGTCTGGCACTATGGAGAGATGTTCTCTTCACGGATGAATCCCGGTTTTCACTGTACAGACAGCGTGTATGCCATCGTGTGGGTGAGCGGTTTGCTGATGTCAACTGTGACGAGCAGGGTGGCGAGAGCCGTGAGGGAACGGCGCGAGGCCAGTGACGCGAGTGTTAATGAGCATCACCTGCGAGGCGTGCCGGCCTCGAGTCTCTCACGGAGGAGCTCCGGAGGCATAAAAGGAGGAGCGACGTCAGTGAAGGACGAGAGAGGACCAGGCCTGGACTTTATGTTATGTTTTATTATGTTTGTGTGGCCGGCAGACGTCCGCGAGGGTCTGCCGGCATTACTTTCGTTTTGTTCTTTGTTTATTTTGAATTAAAGTTACGTTGAATGTTCGCCGGTTCCCGCCTCCTTCTTCCCGTTTACGAACTGTGCTACATCAACGTTGTGGATCAAGTGCCCCATGGTGGCGGTGGGGTTATGGTATGGGCAGACGTATGTTATGGACAACGAACACAGACATTGTGCTGTGTGATAAAACTGCACATTTTAGGGTGGCCTTTTATTGTGGCCAGCCTAAGGCACACCTGTGCAATAATCATGCTGTCTAATCAGCATCTTGATATGCCACACCTGTGAGGTGGATGGATTATCTCGGCAAAGGAGAAGTGCTCACTAACACAGATTTAGACTGATTTTTGAACAATATTTGAGAGAAATAGGCCTTTTGTGTACATAGAAAAAGTCTTAGATTTTTAAGTTCAGCTCATGAAAAATGGGGGCAAAAACAAAAGTGTTGCATTTATAATTTTTTTCAGTGTAGATATTTTATTTTTAATTTAATACAGTTATTGTTATTATTGGTCGCACCACATGATGTGTGGTCACTCCAAATGACATAAAGTCCTTAAATTTCATTAAAAATCTATTTAAAGAGATCAATAAACAATTGTATACAAAAAAAAAAAAATAGATTTAAACCAGATTTTATTAAAATTTCACAGAATTTTCAAAAACACAAATTTTTTAAACATTTTCTTATATTAAAAAAAAATCACATCGCAAACATAAGTGCACCATTTCATTTAAAGGTGCCCTAGAATTGAAAATTGAATTTATCTTGGCATCGTTAAATAACAAGAGTTCAGTACATGGAAATGACATACAGTGAGTTTCAAACTCCATTGTTTCCTCCTTCTTATATAAATCTCATTTGTTTAAAAGACCTCCGAAGAACAGGTGAATCTCAACATAACACCGTTACGTAACAGTCGGGATCATTAATATGTACGCCTCCAATATTTGCATATGCCAGCCTATGATTGAGGCATTACACAAGGGCAGCCAGTATTAACGTCTGGATCTGCACAGCTGAATCATCAGACTAGGTAAGCAATCAAGGACAACAGCGAAAAATGGCAGATGGAGCGATAATAACTGACATGATCCATGATTACATGATATTTTTAGTGATATTTGTGAATTGTCTTTCTAAATGTTTCGTTAGCATGTTGCTAATGTACTGTTAAATGTGGTTAAAGTTACCATCGTTTATTACTGTATTCACGGAGACAAGAGCTGTCGTTATTTTCATTATTAAACACTTGCAGTCTGTATAAATCATAAACACAACTTCATTCTTTATAAATCTCTCCAACAGTGTAGCATTAGCCAGTTAGCCACGGAGCACAGCCTCAAACTCATTCAGAATCAAATGTAAACATCCAAATAAACACTGTACTTACGCGATTAGATATGCTGCATGACGAACATTTTGTAAAGATCCATTTTGAGGGTTATATTAGCTGTGTGAACTTTGTTTATGCAATCATAGAGTCGAGAGCTCGGGAGGGGGCGGAGAGCGCGAGCAATTAAAGGGGCCGCAGCCTGAATCGGCTCATTTCTAATGATGCCTCAAAATAGGCAGTTAAAAGAAATTAATTAAAAAAAATCTATGGGGTATTTTGAGCTGCAACTTCACAGACACATTCAGGGGACACCTTAGACTTATATTACATCTTGTAAAAAAACATTCGATGGCACCTTTAAGTTGACTTTCATTTAAGTTGAAATTAATTAATTCTTTAATTCATCAAGGACACATTAGGCTTAAATTGATCAAAAGTGACAGTAAAGACATTTATAATTTTACAAAAGATTCTATTTCAAATAAATGCTGTTGTTTTGAACTTTCTATTCATCAAAGAATCCTGGCAAATAAAATATATCACAGTTTCCAATATGAACATTGATAATAATCTGAAATGTTTCTTGAGCAGCATATCAGCATATTAGAATGCTTTCTAAAGAATCATGTGACTGAAGACTGGAGTAATGATGCTGAAAATTCAGCTTTGATCACAGGAATGAAATTCAATTGAATATAAAAGCACAAAAACCGCCAATCTATGACAAATATCCGTCATGGAAAACTGCAGTGGTCACACCACATGATATTTTCAAATTCAGTCAAAATTTACAGGCACAGAATTGGCCACCTAAACAAAACAAGGACCCCCTGTGCTTTTGTTTAAAATTTGAAAACTGATAAATTATAACAGCCATATTTATCAGTATTCTAATTTTACAGTTATACTGTAAAATATATATTTTAATAATTAAAAATAATTGTAATATTTATTTAAATACAATACATTTTTCGCAAATGCAATTTTTATCAGATTTTTTTTCCCCAAATCATGCAGCCCTACTTCAAAACAGAATTTTCATTTTGGGGTGAACTATATTTTCATTTAATTTAAGTTTTTCCTCCATACTTAGTGCTGCACTGCTGCCTGCATGTAAAATCACAATTCTTCATGAATTACAAAGGATTCAGACCAAAAAACACAAATCCAAACCTCAGCCAACTTTTAAACCTCGCTATATCATCAACTTCCAGAAAGAAAAAGACTAAATCGCTTGATGTTCTTGCTAAATGTTCTCTTTGCAAGCACATGCCAAAGCCTCAAACCAATCAATCCTTTCATTCTGGCTCAGCATAGCTATTGCCAAGTTATGGCATTATGAGCATCTTAACTTGGCAGCTCAGTTTTTTGCGTGCTTTTCACCTGTGGCTTTATAAACAAATCTGACTAAATGTTTACAGCTTTGACGAGACATATACAGAGTGAGCCCGTGTAGTATAACAGTTGTTGTATGTTTGGTTGTAGCAGGTTTGGATGGAGCGTTGTGTGTGTGTTGTGGTTTGGACTTTGAGCTTGTGTTTGGTTGCGAGTGTGTAGGCAGTGAGGAAATGCTGACTGGCCGCAGTAAAGTGCTGACATTAAAAGAGACAGTGCCTGAAATAAGACATGGATCCGTAGAGACCAGCACGTATTCAGGGAAGAGAAGAAAACACACATTGATTTATGCATTCAATGAGATTGTTTTACTAAAACAAAACAACAGCTACTACTTTCCACTCTATATTTCTTATTCGATCTACTTCTGTCTTTCTCTCGCAAACACAAGATCACGCAGTCATTCTGAACTTTCACATACTTTCCAGGGCTGTATGATACTGTTCTCAACTCAGACACACACAGTGAGTGCGTCATTGCTTACAATGCAGTGTGGGATTTTTGGTAATCTTTCCATGAATGATCAGATAATCAGGTCCTTTTCTGGATGAGGAAATGCTGATCATCACCACAGTCTTGTTTATTTCTCACACATGCATGTATTGTGAAATGAGTGTCTTTGTCTTATTGCCAAATATCTGTTTATGGGTTTGTGCAGTTACTGTCAGGCCTACTTTACGTACTAATATTGATTTTTCTAGAAGCCTGTCTGGCTAGACTGTGAGAGGAACTGTTGTGATTTATGCCTGAAAATCTTGTTTTATAAATTTATTTTTCTTTTGATGCTTTCAGGCTTCTGTATTTAGACTTCAGAGAAAGATTTAGGTGCAGAATTTAATGACCTATTTGGCAGATTTTATACCGTTTACCTTATGATCAGTAATAATTCATAAATTATACGTTAATATTGCCAGTCAATTTAAAAATTCACGATATTCCAGTTAATTAATCAAAATAAATCACAATTATTTTACTTTAAAAGAACATATTTGTGTAATGTTTTCAGACACTCGAATGTTAATTGAAATTTTTAAACATAGTCATAGCCTTTTGTTTTATGAATATTTTATCTGCAAGTACATTTTTTGATGTACACTACAAGTGCACTTCTTTTTCTCAAGGGACAACTGTGTTGATCTGCTATGCACTTAGTACTTTAAGCTTGAATTGCTCAGATTAAATTGCTTTACATAATTTGCATACAGTTCAGGAGGGCATGATTAAATGTGTTAATTTTTTATCCCATATTTTTACAAGTAATGTACTGTATTAAATTATCATGTTAAACAGTAATTGAGATTTTTTTAAATTAAAATATTGTATTAAGGTGTTCTTTTGTTTTAGACGGACAGGGCTGCCATTCTCATTAGTATGCATGATGTATGCAAACGAACATCCATATCCTGTGCTCAACAGCCGTACTGAACCATGTCAGACTCTGACTTGCGTTCTTTTGAGAAATGACTTGCTTACTAGAGGTGCTGCTTCCCCATTCATTTATCTCACCCTAGATTTGAAAGTATATACCATAATGTTATTTGAAGTTAGAAAGACACCCAAAGCTTGAACTTGGAAGAGCATTTCTGAGAGATCAGAAATTTCCCACTAATTTCCAGTTGCAAACTATATGGTATGGAAGCTAGTTTCCATCAAAAAGGTAATTGTGGCTTTTTAGGCTATATCTCACCATTTTGACTTTTTTCCCCTGCAATTGCAAGTTTGTATATCACAAAAAGGTCAGAATTGTGAGTTATACACTCGCAATTGCAAGAAAAAAGTCAGAAATGTGAGTTTATATTTCAAGTCAGAATTTTGAGATATAAACTTCATTCTTAAAAGGTTAGTTCACCAAAAAAAATGAAATTTCTGTCATTAAGTACTCACCCTCACGTCGTCCCAATCCCGTAAGATCTTCATTCATCTTCATTCATTCATCACAACACAATATATTTTTGATGAAATCTGAGGGTATCTGATCCACACATAGGCAGGAACGTCATTACACCTTTTGAGCTCCAGAAAGGTATTAACCCTTTGAGCTGTACGGTCCCACATATGGGATTTTTATTTCAGTGCCCCTGGGTGTAAGGTTCCACATATGGGATTTCGAACGTTCAGCGACGTCACATAACTGCCAGATTCAAACTGTGCTTCCGCGCTTTTGCTGCGAGATGGACGCGTTCATCTCTTGTCATATATCACAGCTATGCAGTGTTTTCAGCCACATAATGTTTCTTTTAAGGTTTCAGACATTTAAATATTATTATTGTCCGGCTCCTGCGTCAGCATCACATGCATACGTCGTGCTGTTCACGTGTAAAGCGCTCGGACATAAACACGGAAGCCTTCACTGTGTTCACTACGTCAGCTGCGTATGACAACAGTTCAAATTGTTAAATAAAGTCGTTATTTTTGTTTTGTTTTTGCACGCTACAAGTATTCTCGATGCTTCGTAACATTTAAGGTTGAACCACTGTAGTCACGTTGACTATTTTAACGATTTCTTCTTTCTGTATCTCAAAAGGTATACTCTGCCAATGTGTGTTTCAGAAACCCTCAGATTTCATCAAAAATATCTTAATTTGTGTTCCGAAGATGAACGAAGGTCTTACGGGTGTAGAACGACATGAGGGTCAGTACTTAATGAAAGAAATTTCATTTTTGGGTGAACTAACCCTTTAAACTCTAAACAATTCTGACTTAAAGACATAAGAAGTTGCAGTTACCTTTTTTGTTATTAATTCTGTGGTGAAAACAAGCTTCCATAGAATAGAGCTCTATTCGGGAGGAGAATGTCAATGACAATAAACGAGTATATAAATGGCGTCTTATCTCATTTCTGTGGCAATTGTTCTATCACCCTTCCACAACCCCAACTCCACCTTATTTCTATTCATTTCTGTTATTTATTAAGTCATCCTGGGTGTGCTGCAAACCAAAATTAGTTTACCAGTTTATCTCACTCAAGAATTATACAGAATTAATATGTGACATTATGAAATAGATTATTGCTCTCTTTTGATCTGCCAAGTTCAAAAACAACTCGATACAGCACAACAAAATGGATCAGAATGTCAGAACAAACAAAAAGGAAGCAAAACAAACATTTATTGACATTCAAAATCCATTTTTGAATATTTATTCAATGATTTTGTCTGCCAAAATAATCTAACACCTTTGAATTCCCTTAATGTGGGGGCTTTTCTCTGTAAATGTTACAAACCCGTTTCCAAAAAAGTTGGGACATTGTACAAATTGTGAATAAAAAAGGAATGCAATAATTTACAAATCTCATAAACGTATATTTTATTCACAATAGAATATAGATAACATATCAAATGTTGATGACATTTTGAAATGTTATGCCAAATATTGGCTCATTTGGGATTTCATGAGAGCTACACATTCCAAAAAAGTTGGGACAGGTAGCAATAAGAGGCCGGAAAAGTTAAATGTACATATAAGGAACAGCTGGAGGACCAATTTGCAACTTATTAGGTCAATTGGCAACATGATTGGGTATAAAAAGAGCCTCTCAGAGTGGCAGTGTCTCTCAGAAGTCAAGATGGGCAGAGGATCACCAATTCCCCCAATGCTGTGGCGAAAAATAGTGGAGCAATATCAGAAAGGAGTTTCTCAGAGAAAAATTGCAAAGAGTTTGAAGTTATCATCATCTACAGAGCATAATATCATCCAAAGATTCAGAGAATCTGGAACAATGTCTGTGCGTAAGGGTCAAGGCCGGAAAACCATACTGGATGCCTGTGATCTTCGGGCCCTTAGACGGCACTGCATCACAAACAGGAATGCTACTGTAATGGAAATCACAACATGGGCTCAGGAATACTTCCAGAAAACATTGTCAGTGAACACAATCCACTGTGCCATTCGCCGTTGCCAGCTAGAAGCGCAGACGTTTTCTCTGGGCCAAGGCTCATTTAAAATGGACTGTGGCAAAGTGGAAAACTGTTCTGTGGTCAGACAAATCAAAATTTGAAGTTCTTTTTGGAAAACTGGGACGCCATGTCATCCGGACTAAAGAGGACAAGGACAACCCAAGTTGTTATCAGCGCTCAGTTCAGAAGCCTGCATCTCTGATGGTATGGGGTTGCATGAGTGCGTGTGGCATGGGCAGATTACACATATGGAAAGGCACCATCAATGCTGAAAGGTATATCCAAGTTCTAGAACAACATATGCTCCCATCCAGACGTCGTCTCTTTCAGGGAAGACCTTGCATTTTCCAACATGACAATGCCAGACCACATACTGCATCAATTACATTATCATGGCTGAGTAGAAGAAGGATCCCGGTACTGAAATGGCCAGCCTGCAGTCCAGATCTTTCACCCATAGAAAACATTTGGCGCATCATAAAGAGAAAGATGCGACAAAGAAGACCTAAGACAGTTGAGCAACTAGAAGCCTGTATGAGACAAGAATGGGACAACATTCCTATTCCTAAACTTGAGCAACTTGTCTCCTCAGTCTCCAGACGTTTGCAGACTGTTATAAAAAGAAGAGGGGATGCCACACAGTGGTAAACATGGCCTTGTCCCAACGTTTTTGAGATGTGTTGATGCCATGAAATTTTAAATTCTGAATATATTATGTATTATTATATATATTCTGAATAAAATATTGAAATTTGAAACTTCCACATCATTGCATTCTGTTTTTATTCACAATTTGTACAGTGTCCCAACTTTTTTGGAATCGGGTTTGTACATTTATGCAAAATGCAGTTAATTGATTGTTATAATTTAATTGACTTATTTGGTTAAAGTGTTTAATTGATTGAAAGCCCATATTTTTGAAATGACAAAAACCTGTGTGTGTGTGTGTGTGTGTGTGATTTATGAGGACACAAATTTGCATAATGACATGGGTATTACACTGGTATTACAACGTAAACATGAAGTATGAGGACATTTCATGAGTCCTCATATTTAAAATAGCTTTAAAAACATACTAAACAATGTTGTATTAAAAATGTAAAAATGCAGAATGTTTCCTGTGACGAGTAGGTTTAGGAGTATGGGGTCGTGTAGGGGGATAAAATGTACAGTTTGTACAGTATAAAAAATCCATTACGCCTATAGAATGTCCTCATTAAGATAGCAAAACAAACCTGTGTGTGTGTTTTAGCTGTACAAGTGTGTTAAATCCACATTTGTATATTTATTGTCTTTGAGAAGGGGAACTAAATGAAAGAAGTGTTAAAACATGTAAACCCCGAGGGCGTTGTAGAGGAAGGATTATGTTGTCAGAGCCATGCGCATTACGCATCACAGCTTACAGAATAACTACAATATAATAACCTTGGATTACAGCCACTCTCTAACCTGACAGCAAGTTTCATAGACTGTGTTAAATGAGAACATGTAGACAAGAGACAATTATTTTAACACGTGTTCGTAGCACAGAACAGAAGACATCCTGACATTCTTTTATTATCCTTTTTTTATAGATCCTGAAGATTACCAACCACCAATATGGAAATCCTACTGTAAGTATTATTTTTAACATTATACATGTACAGATTGACAATTTTAATGTCTCAAAACTAGACTAGACATTAACAACCAGAATAAAACACACTTGACTGAAGAAATACAATAATCTGGGCTTCAAACATGAGAGCGTTGCATCATGGGAATGTGGTCTGGCATAGAGCAAGTCGACAGAAGCCAGGGTCAGAAATTAACTGTTCCACTACAGGGCAATATAGGGACATTTTTTTCAGCTTTGTAAGAGCAATTTTGATCATTTCCTTAATAAATATATCTGCGTTTTCTTTTAAGTCATATACTTAAATTGAATTACTTCAAAACAAACAAAACAAGCTGAAATTGTTTATGAATTAGTTTACTGATTTTGCAATTTGCATTATGCATTTCATTATTTCATTATTATTTCACTATTATCAAGACTTCACATTGGTTATTTTAGCAAAGAACGTTCCCAACGACTGGTCCATGACTTCATTCTAGCGCAAGTTATGCACTCTCGCAAAAAACTCTTGCTACAATCAAAAAACTCTCGCAAAAAACTCTTGCTACAATCACTGAAGCTGTCTACGCTGCAAAATGAATCTCTTACATGGTATCTTCACTTGTTTATGATGAGAGAATTCACAAGAGTGCAGAATTGAGTCAGTGAGAGTGCACATTTAAACCACCGGTGTTTTCAATGGTGACTAATCTTAATGCCTCTGATTGGCCAATGCATTCATAAGCTCAACACAGACATGTGTGATTGGTTATAATGCGCAACGCTACAGAAAACCCCATAAAAGGAAATAGGATGCAATGTGAGCATATCTAAATGCAACTTTTCACTTTTCATTTATTTATTATCAGAACAGCCGTAATAGATTTAGTTTAATTGTGCAGAGTTATTCTTTCCCCTTATCTTGAATGTGGCATTTATGTTCATTTTGGTGGCATTTTTGCCTTTTAATTCCCAACCCTGACAGGAGTAATTCTCCTCTCAAGGTTTTCCTAGCCAGTGAGCATTATATCAGATTTTTCTAGTCCATCCCACATTTCAACTCATTTTCCCTCGCATTCACTCCCACTGTGCAGTATTTTTAGATCAGGCCCCGTCCTTGTCATTCTAGTGGACGTTGTCCAGAACCCACTGCTTGTTCTGAGCTTCTTTGACAAAAACTTGGCATCGCTGTCAGATGCCTTCCTGCTCCCTGTGAGGAAAAATCTGAGTGCTGAGTCCAGATTCTGTCTGGGCTCAGACTGCGGCGGCCAATCACTGCTCTCCATGATGAGCAGCTTTTAATGAAGTCATCAAGAGAAGGTCACGTCCATGTCGAGCTGAAGTGCCCCCGCACATCTGCTGCGGTTTTTGAGCCAGTATTGATCACTTCACTACCGCTGCTTTCTTCACACTGATCTAAATGCCATTATTAAACTTTTTCCTCACAGTAAAGAACTAATTGATAATACACTGCCAAAGAGTCCACTATGCATTATGCATTCATGTTAGATTTTTTAATGTTATATCTTTTTAACTACCAATTTTGTTATCAGCAATACAATTTGAGTAAATTGTAAAATTAACATGAATTTAAGAATTTTTTGTATTTATTTATTTTTATAGCTTTAATGACAGCAGCACTCAAGCTGGCAAAGGAATAAAAGATTTTCGTGGATTCAGTGTTTAAATATAGTGTTTAAATGTGTTTTTCAATCTAAAACATATATAATAAATAATAAAAATAATTATGTATTTTTTTTACTAGTATCATGATTTATTAAATATAAAATAAAATCACCCCATGCACATGACATTTTACAACCTGAACTAATCTTGCCTTGTCATTAAAAGGTCAAATGATCTGATATTTCAAGAGGGTGAACGTGATTTCACCAAGTAAAACATGTTCCTGGATCAACATTTTTGTTGACCCTGGAACAACATTCCAATCAACCAATCAGATTTGAGGGGCAAGTTTACCGTTTATGTCAGGTTTAGGCTTGCAACCAGTGTTAGGTGCATTTACATCAGTGTTATCACCTATCATTTCCCTCTGATTTTAGGGAAAAGTTAGATTAGGACTAAATTTTCATGCAGGAATGTTGTTCCAGGATCAGCAAAATATGTTGATCCAAGAACATGTCTTACTTGGAGAAATCTCGATGACCATTTGGAGAGACTTCTGGGTCTGCAGGGGTCCTCTCTATGATGTCTTTTGCTTCTGTATGTTTGTTGCACCACAATACTTTGCTTCGGTGGACAAGGTAGCAGTGGAGGCTGGTGCAAAAAATATTTGGGGGGGCGCAAAAAAAAAAATTGTTAAATAACCATTTAACAAGTGATATAATAATGTATCTATCTAAAACATGGAAAATTCAGTATTTAAAGCATGCCATAGGGTTGAGATCTAAAAAAAAAAAAATCTGTATTTATTTAAAAAAAAAAAAAGTAAGATCTTGCCCAATATTGTCCTAGAAACAATGTTCATATTGAAGGCTATAAAAACAAACATGAATGTAACTGTGTAGTATATGCTATAAATTATGTGCAAAAAAAGGGTCAAATCACATTAGGCCTAGGCTACATTCTAAAATTGTACCTTCACAATCTAAAAACAAAATGTTTTTTGAAGCAGAAATTAAATACACTAAACTAAAAATGAAAATAAATAAAAACAAAAGAACAGACTAATAATTATTATTATTTTGATTACCATACAATAGTCACTTTACACAGTTACTGCTATCGTACAAATACACTTAGTTGTAGGTTTGAAATTCTACATATGACATAATTATGTTCGCCAACAAAAACACATTTTCAACAAATATTTTGAGCAAAATGTATTTTACTAATATTGAACTCCGGAAGTTTGAGCTTGCTGAAGGCTCGTCCACGCCTGACTGCAAAATGGAAATATTTTCTCGACTTTCTAACTTTTACAGATGGAGAATATGTCTGTGAAATGTAAATTATTTACTTTCTCACTTTGGTGGTGCGTCGCCCTATTGCCCTAATGAAGAAACCGCCCCTGCAAGGTAGGGTAGGCAATTTTGGAGAGGCTAGCAATAGCAAGCCAGCTTTGAAAGCATGAGGTCCCACAGAGCGCTCTCCAAAGCCACGCCTCCTTCAAAGCACATGAACACACACAGCCAGAGCAGAGTCTGCAAAGCGTCACGAGAGACGGTGTTAAATTACCTCACGTCTCAAAGCACATAACATTACAATAATAATGAACGTAAACAACTTACAGAGCTCTTACTTGTACTGACTGCTGCAGATTCATTTCGGCATTGATAGTGTTGAAACGCATAAATCCCAGACTGAGGACGTGAACAGGATGCAATGATTGGACAAACATTTTTTGGTCCTGAGACTTCCACAGGAGATATTTGTACATGTTTTAATATTTAGACCACTTCTATTATTAATTGCTGTGATGTGAAGAGAGTTTCAATCAATATAACAAAGTGTTTATAAAAAAATTGCCTACCCTACCTTTATGCAGTGAAGCAGTTGGGTTTTTTTTCTAAGAAATAATAATAATAATAAAAGATTATGCCAAACTATCTAATGTTTTCTTTACAAGAATTTGTTCTTTTAATGTACCCCCCCCCCAACCCTTTCGCACGTAAGTTTAAAATATTCTGGCTGACACCCCAGCGTGAGTTTTTTAAGGCAACCATTATTTAGCACGTATTACTTATGGTTTCCATGGTGACGCGTCATTGCTTGTTACGTGACACACCGCAGCACTGTATGAATGATCTGCTTTCATTTAATTTTTCCTTTTTTATTCAAAATATTCACAAATTTGTTAACTATAGCATGAAATATCTAATATTCCGATTGCCAAATATGTGCATGTGGATGTGTTTTGCTGTTTAAACACCTTTATAACGATCGTGTTAGTTGAGCCATATGAGCGATGGGCGCCGCCATGTTAGTTTGCGCCGCACAGAGAATCGGATCTGTTGGATTTACATGTGAATTCATCCACTTCTCCTGAAATACATGAAAGTAAGTGAGTAGGTGAACTGGGGAAGAATAGAGTAAGCTTCAAAGTTACTTTCACAATGTGTATCTGATATGAATAAAACGTGTCGTCTAATTATAATGGAAAGGGTTGTTATTTCCGCTTCTATAGACATAATTGTGTATTTTACGAACTCTAAATATATTGTTTTGTTAGTACTCATGTGTATTTAAATGTCTGAAACCTAAAATAAACATTATTTGGTTGAAAACACTGTATATATGTAATATATGGAAAGCGCTGCGTTTAGCGCTGCGTTTAGCGCCAGCCAAAGCGCGCACGCTCATTTGAATTTGGCAGTTGATCACGTGATGCGCTGAACGTTCTAATCACACCGGTGTGATCGTACGCGTCAAAGGGTTTATATCAGGACAATCACATTGTTTTTGTTTTTTTACTTTACGCCCCTGCCCTAATAATATCAACATTTTAAAATGTATTTTAATTCAGAACATTACAATTTGTTCATCATAATAGAGGTGTATTCAAGAATACATAGGAATTTTTGATAGATCCATATATTTCTAATTCATTTTACATCAGTTTTTCATTGTTTCAGTGTTCAAAATCCTAAAAAAAGAAACTTTATGATTCTTTCCAGGTCTAAATAAAAAATGTCAAAGTAGTCTCAGACTTTTGAAACCCACTGCAGGTGCAGGGAGTGTTGGAGTGGCACTTTAGCACCCTGTAGACACAAGGTCTGTTGAATTGTATGGAGATACAGGTGTTTTTTCACTTTAGTGATGGCTTAAAAATCTAAATCCCCATTTTCATAATTGAGAATGAAGTAACTCACTATCAAAGGAATGTTGTGTGAACTGACCGCAAATAGACCTTGCCTGTGCAAGCTGATTATTTAGGAGAGGATAACATGAGGAATTCCTAGTAACCTCCATTCTCTGTACTACATTTTCAAACAAACAGGCGCAACAAAACATCTGTGCTTAAACCCCCTTGAGCTGAATACTGGCCCTTCATGTACTCCTTTCCCATATTGACCAACTGTTGGTGTTGATTTATCTGTTTGCCTCTTGCGCAGTGTTCATTTTTCAATAGCTATACCAATATTACCCAATCCACTTTTATAATGCATTGTAGCTCAGTCTGACAGAAGTGTTAGTGGGTGTGTGTCCTCAAGCTCAGACCTAATGCATTAATGTCTAAGAGAGAATGCTATGTTTTGACATGTTCTATATATACCAACATCTCACCACAGCATTATAAAGATAAGAGGTAAAATAAACTGTAGAATTTCCTCTGATGAGCTGCTTCTCATGCCCGAAAGACACAATATCAATGACCTTTACTTATTTTCAAAATATAAAAATAATAATTTATAAAAAAAAAAAAAAATGTAGAAATATTTTTCTTTATTTTTTGTCAGTGTACCAATTACAACAAGAAGCACCAAGACCAAAGAGGATCACATGTCCTCAGGAGGTAAGTACGGGAAAATGTGTATAAACACTCCCAAGGTTTTTCAAACATGACTCATATTGATTTAGTCTGCATATCTTTTACTAAACACTGGAGCAGATGTTCAGACTGTCTCCATGTTCACAAAATGTTCATCTCGTTAGAAAAGACTTACCTGTTACGAAAACCTTATGACCAGTTTGACAAAGTGATTTGTCTTGCAAACTGTATTTCTCAATGTATTTCTCTCTCTTACGTTCTTCTTTCTGGCTTGCAGATGGAAAGCAGACCCAAATACTATGGTAGAGAGTGAGTGTCTAACTTTATTAGTAGTGCTTTGGAAGCAAAGCATCAATATTACTATTCCTCTTCAAGTATGCGTGGGAAATTTGCAGTGAGTTAGCAGAATTTATTATTTAAGACCATTATGAGTGGCGGCGCTCATTGATTTTGTGTAGTGATGTGTGTGAGGGTGCTAATATGAGTGTATGAGGGAGAGAGAAAAGGACTGTGATTTATGTTGTGTCAGTTGAGTTAGAGTGTCTGTGCATGTGAATATATGAGCGTGTGTGTGTGTCTGTGTGTGTGTGTGTGTGTGTGTGTGTGTGTGTGTGTGTGTGCACCAGGGTAAATCATGGTGTCTCTGTACAGGTTCCATGGTCTGATTTCCAGAGAGCGTGCAGATGAACTGCTGGCTGCGACAGAAGGTGCTTATCTCATCAGAGAGAGTCAGAGACAACCAGGAACTTATACACTTGCTTTGAGGTACATGCCATCTATTCTTTTATCCTTTCCCTAATTATTCTCGCTCATCCATCCATCCATCCATCCATCCATCCATTCAAATCATTCTAAGATGCTTATTTCAAGAAACATTTCTTCTTATTTAAAAACAGTTGTGCTGCTTAATTTTTTTGTGGAAACTATGATTTATTTGAAATAGAAATCTATTGTAACCATGTAAAAGGTATAACTGTCACTTCTGATCATTTTAAAGGGTTAGTTCACCCAAAAATGAAAATTCTGTCATTAATTACTCGCCCTCATGTCGTTCTACACCTGTAAGACCTTCGTTCATCTTCAGAACACAAATTAAGATATTTTTGATAAAATCCGATGGCTCAGTGAGGCCTTCATAGCCAGCAAGACAATGAACTCTTATAATGTCCAGAAAGCTACTAAAGACGTATTTAAAATAGTTCATGTGACTACAGTGGTTCAACCTTAATGTTATGAAGCGACGAGAATACTTTTTGTGCACCAAAAAACAAAATAAGGACTTTATTCAATAATATCTGGTGATGGGCGATTTCAAAACACTGCTTCATGAAGCTTCGAAGCTTTACGAATCTTTTGTTTCGAATCAGTGGTTTGGAGCGTGTGTCAAACTGACAAAGTCACACCCCCCCAGTGGTGAACCATTGAAATTTTATGATGCAACGAAGCCTCGTTTACTGAAATCATGTGACATTGATACAAGCTTCGAACCACTGACCAACCAAATCTTCGAAACAAAAGATTTGTAAAGCTTCAAAGCTTCATGAAGCGGTGTTTGGAGATCGCCCATCACTAGATATTGTTGAATAAACTCGTTTTTTTTTGGTGCACAGAAAGTATTTTTGTCGCTTCATAACATTAAGTTTGAACCACTGTAGTCACATGAACTGTTTAAATATGTCTTTAGTTCCTTTCTGGGCATTGAAAGTGTTAATTGTCTTGCTCTCAATGCAGGCCTCACTGAGCCATCAGATTTTATCAAAAATATCTTAATTTGTGTTCTGAATATGAACGAAAGTCTTACGGGTGTGGAACAACATGAGAGTGAGTAATTAATGACAGAATTTTGATATTTGGGTGAACTAAAGCTTTAATGAATCCATGCTGAATGAAAGCATTAACTTCTTTAAAAAAAATCTTACAGACCCCAAACCTTTGAACAATATTATTATATTATATTATATTATATTATATTATATTATATTATATTATATTATATTAATATATTTGTTGTAAAATGTTTTTTTTTTTTTTTTTACAAATTGTGAAAATATTATATGAATATATATGAATATATTTTGTTTTATAATATACAGTATTATTATAATATTATCAGAATAATATTATATCATACTGCATTATAATATACAGTAATATAATATGCAGTACTACTTGTCTATCACTCAGATTTGGTGGCCAGACTCTGAACTACCGACTCTTTCATGATGGAAAGCACTTTGTGGGAGAAAAACGTTTCGAGTCGGTTCATGATCTGGTTACAGATGGTCTCATCACTCTCTATATTGAGACCAAGGCAGCAGAGTACATTGCCAAGATGACCACAAACCCCATCTACCAGCACCTGGGCTATACCTCTCTCCTGAGGGACAAAATCACTCACCGACTCAACCGGACCCGCTCTGAGCCCAAAAAAGTTACTTTCCAACACGAGGACAAGGTAATGTGCATACCTCTTAAGATACCACGTTACTAAAGTTTACAGCATGTGTGTCAGCAATGTATGATAATTTAATATTATAATAAGATGAAAATATAATAAGATATCATATACTGCATAATCATAAGACATTATAATAAAACCTTGGTTGTTTATGCCAAATTAATCATAAAAGTGCATTGTTTTTTGTGGAATCCCACAGGGCTTTGTTTTAGGACCTCTGTTGTTTTCATTGTATATGTTAATTATAGGCTAATCAGTAGACTTGGGATAAATTTGGCACATTTCAGCACTCAACACTAACTAGAAATAATGCTGTCAATTCTGTTTTATTTCCTCTATTTGAGTCGTTCTTGGTATTTGGTATGACATTTACATGCAGAACTCAGTCAGAGAGTTAATTGTAAAAACACATCTCTGTGTCTGCGTGTAGTGATAACAGGGCATTGACACTGGCACTGCTTCATTATGAATGGGCCTGTAGATGTTATCAAGGTTTTACTGATAAGAGTTAACACAGGCACCTTATCCATTCATTTTGTGTTTGTTTTTTTAGTATTAGTCACACATTTTCTTTTCACCAAATCATTGCGTCAGGCACTGTCCTTTCACGAATCATTGTTAGAATGGTATTTAGACCAATAAGGAGCATTTCTTTTGGTGTATTTGGAAGATTAGAAGAGTGTGAGAATGTTTAAGCATTAGGGTGTGCATTTTTGATGAAAGATAATGCCACGAATGTGTTGCCTCCTCTCTCATTCATCAGACGCACTGTCTGGTTCACTGACAGGAGAGTTTTATCAATTCAGTCAGATCTACTGCTACCTCTTTATGAATGCTGTTACCTCACTCTTGAGGTGAAATAGCTCTTCATGAGAGCTCTGTGAAATAAAGTGATGATCAAACATTTGTTAATTAGTCAACGGAAGTGTAGTTTGTTTATCACCCACAGTCATGTTTGCATAGGGCAAATTTGTTTTTGTTACCGACACCAGGCAGAGAATTTTAATTAGCTAAGGATTTTAATTGATATAAATTAAAGGGTTAGTTCACCCAAAAATGAAAATTCTGTCATTTATTACTTACCCTCATACCGTTTCACACCCGTAAGACCTTCTTTAATCTTCAAAGCACAAATTAAGATATTTTAGTTGAAATCTGATGGCTCCGTGAGGCCTGCATAGGGAGCAATGACACTTCCTCTCTCATGATCCATAAAGGTACTAAAAAGTACAGTACAGTGGTTCAATATTAATATTATAAAGCGACGAGAATATTTTTGGTGCGCCAAAAAAACAACATAATGACTTATTTAGTGATGGTCGATTTCAAAACACTGCTTCAGGAAGCATCAGAGCACAATGAATCAGTGTGTCAAATCTGCAGTTCTGAGCGCCAAAATCACGTGATTTCAGTCGTTGGCAGTTTGACACACGATCCGAATCATGATTCGACACACTGATTCATTTGTGCTCCGATGCTTCATGAAGCAGTGTTTTTAAATCGACCATCACTAAATAAGTCGTTTTTTTTTTTTTTTGGTGCACCAAAAATATTCTTGTCACTTTATAATATTAATACTGAACCACTGTACTCACATCAACTGATTTAAATATGTTTTTAGTTCATTAATGGATCTTGAGAGAGGAAATGTGATTGATTCCTATGAAGGCCTCACTGAGCCATCAGAATTCCACTAAAATATCTTAATTTGTGTTCTGAAGATTAACGAAGGTCTTACGGGTGTGGAACGGCATGAGGGTGAGTAATTAATGACAGAATTTTCATTTTTGGGTGAACTAACCCTTTAACTCAACACCCTTCAACAAGTGATTTTTTTTTTTTTTTTTGTCTCACAGCTTTGTTCACATATCCACTAGGGGGCAGCCTCAACAAGCTGCCAAACTGTGAATATGGATTTGTATACAGTATATACTTCAAAAGATCTGATTCACTTTAGTATTAGAGTATTCTCAGACTAATAATGCAGAGATTCATGATAATAACAGTGCAGTTCTAATTTTAATATTTGTTGTTGTGATATATTTCTACTTTGTTACAGTGTGGCTATAATTCTTCCAGTAGCCTTGTAGTTTTCACAGGTATTAAAGGATTTATTCATATTTTTAATTAACTTTTATTTTATATTTTCTGTTTTCATTTTGATTTTAAGTTTTAGTAATTTAATCTACGTTTGTCAGTTTTATTAGTTTTTTAATTGCTTTAATTTAATTTTATTAGTTTTAGTTATTTTAGTACTTCATCTTATTTTATTTCAGTTAGTTGCCAAGCAAACATATTTATTTCAATGATTTTTAATAGTTTTAGATTTAGGTCACAATAACAACTCCATTGTGTTTTAACAGTGTAATTGTTATGAATCTAAGGCTATTTATGACAATTGGCTCATCCTGGAAGGCTTAGCTAATTTGTTACAATAAATTGTAATTATCATCAACCTAACGATCAAATTATTATTTAAAGTAATGTTTTTTCTCTTGAAATTTTACAGTGACCTGACCTCACACACCCTGAAATCCTTTTAACTTTAAATCTTGATTTACCCGTGTCTGACCATTTACAGGTCACATTTAGGGAGCAGAATCGGGGTGTGTCTTTCTATGACGGCGGTGTGATAATCTGTAAGAATCCCTCACCTTGCCTGTCTGGTCATCTGCGCAGCTCAGAGTTCACATGGCTCTCTTCCTCTAATAACAATAAGCGCTGAAGTGTTCTGCTGGCCTGGCAAGTTCCACCTAAAACCACTCGCTGCTGATGGATCGGAGTTATTAGAATTAGCGCTGAGCTTTGTGGTCATTTATCATTGTTGTTTACATTACATTTTAGCACTGCAGCTTTTAAAATGAAGGATAGGAATGATCTGTTTTTTCTTTCCTGCGTTTGCCTTACAAATTAGTCATAATAATGCCTCTTTCAGTCACAGTGTATTGGTGGTTTCTTTATTTGGCCAGTTTGACAAAATTCATTTTTTGTCCTTCATTCTTAAATGTCTTTTCTTAGAGTATAAATGAGAATCTATTATGTCATTACAGCCACAAGGACTCCAATATCGATCCCTGATATTACAGCTGTGCTGACAGTGATAGACAGTATTTTGAATTAACTGAATAGGGAATTAAATGAATGTAGCACATTTCCCTCTGTGTGTATCGCATAGGATGTATTTTTGTACTGTACATACTTTATATGCCCTAGTTCTGTCTGTCTCCTCATCTGTGGGGTCTCCTCTGTCAATACAAGGGTCTCTGAAAAGAGACTAGGCCTTATTGTCTCTCTTTTGTGTTTGGCTTTTGCGCCTCTTTCATTAGGAGACAAGAAGCCATCTGCCTTAGGACAAAAAGTGCAAGTCTTGCTCATTCACTCACTGTCTGTGAGCCCCATCTCCCTCTTCCCTTGTATCACTGTATGTGACTCCCCAACGTCCCTTTATCTTTTCCTTTGAGTGTATTGCTTAACCCTTAAATGCATGACTGTTTCGCCAATCATTCTTACATATTCGGGTCTTTATCGACCCAGATCAATATCTAACACGGAAGGATCTCTACCTGTCGCGATAATATAAAACTCCTCTGATATTAGAGTAACAATTACAGAAGAATAAAATAAATCATATTTTGTTACCTTTTGGAGCTTGAAAAGGCTCAGTTTGAGCAGATGTTTTATGCCATCATCACTGTCCTCGTCAGAGCTCATTTCCCAGTAAATTCAGCAAATAAAAGGCTAGTTTTATGTTTGAGGTCACAAATATGAGCCCATTCGCGATCTCAAACGTATTCTCAAAACTATATAATTTTCAACATCTTCAAAATCAATATTTTGATCGCTAACAGCTTCACCAGATCCATCCAGTAACAGTTACAGTCATATTTGATTGCGTTCAGTACTTGCTCTGCAGTAAATCGCTGAGCCATTTCATGTTTTTATTATTATTTCGTTTTCTGTCTGAATGAGTCGTCACTTCAACATTGTGTATCAGACATTGCCACCTTGTGGAATAAAGGTGAGTTGCACTTATTCCGTCATCTAAGATTCAGTTATTGTTGTGCAGAAAAAAATATACGTACACTCATACACACCTCGGGTCGTTAGTGACCCTATATAATTTTTTACAAAAAATGAATACAAAAAATGCATTCTTTTATAATTTTATGATTTTTTTTTCTTGTTATATTCTAGAGCTGCACGATTAATCATATCGCAATCGCAATCGCGATGTCAAGCTTGTGCGATTATATGCTCAAAATGCTGCGATTTTATGAAATAAAATAATAATAAGTTAATAAATAAAAAAAATAAAAAATAAAAAAAATACATGTGTGTACACAACAACCCATTATCTGAGAGCTGTTTGCCCATTTTATACACCGCTAATAAAAAGAAGACCAGTCAGTTTCAGTTTAGGCAGTGGCATGTGTGGCGCGCATGGTCATGACTTTTCCGGTGTGCAGCGCAGAGAACGGGTAAAGATGGATGCGGAGCAAACGGTCACTGAACTGGTGGCAAGAAAAAAACGCTACCTCTGTTATATGGCGATATTTTGGCTATAAGATTATAAACCCAGATTAGTAGTGGTTGAAGAGGAAAGAGGATTTAATTCGGTATCGCACGCAGCGCTGTTATCGGTGCGCACATGACGCACATACATACCAGGCTCGCGCGCACAGAGAGAGAGAGAGAGGCGCGTTATAGCTCGCGAACTCCAAATTGATTTCTCTTTCGCGTCCTCAGTGCACTTGGATGGTCACATACACGCATTATGTCAGTCAAAATACCCCTCTCAGCAAGTATTCATGTAAACACATTCAGTTATGTCTTAATTGAACGAGGTGAGAATTCGGATGTATATCTGTCCGATGTGTGCGTGCATGTCTTACTCTTAAAGTGACAGCAACCTATAAATACCTGCTGTTGTCTGTCATGTAAATCACACAACAAAACACAGCTTTAACAAAGATTAATCTATATTAAAGGTCCCGTTCTTCGTGATCCCATGTTTCAAACTTTAGTTAGTGTGTAATGTTGTTGTTAGAGTATAAATAAAATCTGTAAAATTTTAAAGCTCAAAGTTCAATGCCAAGCGAGATATTTTATTTAACAGAAGTCGCCTACATCGAACGGCCAGTTTGGACTACATCCCTCTACTTCCTTCTTTAATGACGTCACTAAAACAGTTTTTTGACTAACCTCCGCCCACAGGAATACACAAGAGTTGCGTTTGTAGAGTGTGTTTGTCGCCATGTCGTCGAAACGCTGTTATTTTCATTTCATTTTCAATCACCGGGTCTGATTCCGGCTCAAATTGATAGGGTAAAATTAAAGACATGTTTACAATAACACTGAGCGCATGCATCTCCACGTTATGGTAAGAGGCGTGACCTTTCCGGGCAAGATGCGCTAAGCTGCTGTCAAATCACAACACAGGAACCGCTGGCACAATCAGAACTCGTTACGTATTTCTGAAGGAGGGACTTCATAGAACAAGGAAGTCATCAGCCCGTTTTTATGACAGTGGAAACAGCGGTATACAGATAAGTAAATTATGTGAAAAATACTGTGTTTTTTTACACGCGAAACATGAACACATGTTATATTGCACACTATAAACACAATCAAAGCTTCAAAAAACCACGAAAAACGGGACCTTTAAATTTATACAATGAACAGTGTCATTTTACATTTAATTATTACATTTCTGTGCATGAAAATTAATACTACAGTTAGACCTTACACTTTATTTGTAACTTTATGTAGTATTTATCTATGCTTGTTGTAATTGGTGTACAGTATTTGTTCTTTTTACAGTCTGTTCACTTGCCTTTAATAATGTATTATTTAGGCTAGCAGTTTATGTTATGGTATCAGAATAGTTTAAGTGGGCTAAGTAATAAATGCAAAGTTAAGTTACCCCCATCCAATTTTATTTTTTGTGCTGATCCGAAAAATGATCCGATCTGTGACGTCATAACCGTGATGTGATCTGAACCGTGAGTTTTGTGATCCGTTGAACCACTACAGATTAGTAAAGAAACAAATATCTTAAATGGGATTATAACAAGTTTGCAGTAATGCAAAGATGTTATTTAATTTCATAAAAATATTTTAATTTGAAAACGCTGTGCATTTGTTTGCTGTTGTTGCTAGTTTGAGTTGAGAAATACACATTTCAGCATTATCAGTAATCTGTGTGTGTATTTTCATTGAGAACCAAGCAAGATGACTCATGATACTATTTGTTTATTATATCGCTATCGCAAATCGCAATCGCAATATTGACCTCAATAATCGCAATATGACATTTTCCCCAAATCGTGCAGCCCTATTATATTCTTTATAATGAATTGATTGAGGAATACCAAGAAGGTTGATGTCTAACTTTAAAAAATGAACGAGGAGGAGGGTAGTGAATGATGTCCCGGGTCACTAAAGACCCGAGGTATGCATTTAAGGGTTAAACGTGTGACCCTCAGTAAGCTACTGTTTTTACTTCAGTGCTGGTATTTCAGTTTATGCTATCTGAACTAGATGTTGGTTTTCAGTCTGAATTAGAAGTAGGCTGATGTATCAGAATAATCGGCCCGTATTCAGCCATTTTGAGATCATCATCATTGGTTGTGCACAACTGTGCTGGCTTAGCTTCTTGTGTTAGGTTATGTTGTAAATGCACTTTTTCTGTTTTCAGACATTTTTTAATGTTTTTTGAGTAAATAAGTTTGAAATAATAGTTAATTTGTTGTAGTTTAGCAATGTTGTAGCAATCTCATTTGAAAAAGAAAAAGAAAAAGAAAGTGCACCTGAAGGCACAGTATGTAAGATATTTGGATTAAAATATCCAAAAAACACTAGAACAGTGTTATATATTTTGTTGACTTAAATTATCCCAAATGTTTCCAAGAATGTTTAAATCCAGGGAAATAAGCAATTTTAACCAGGAGATGGTCCGTGACCAATGTCTTCATTTAACATGCAGTTAAAGGTAGCTAGAGATCGCTAGAGGCCTATTCAAAACAAAGGCGTAGTTTGATGACTCCAAGTTTGAGAGCGGAATCTTGGGACATGTGGTCTTCACCTCAACAGACGGTGCAAAAGAATAGGGATCGGACTCAGGAAGAAATCATGTTCATGGATGCGATTATTAACGTTACTGTAGTATGAAGCAGAGCAGGACCGAGTGTTGTGGGAGCTGAACGAGGCCGCTGGAGCGATTGCACAACACACGCCTCACGAACAGCTGAACTTTTATTATGCCACAGTCGCCGGCGCTGCTTCTGCTCTTCCGGTCATGAGTATGAGGTAACGCAGCTCTGTTTATCATATTGGATACATTTGAGTGTGTTGAAAATGTTATAACATTACTCTGTGCGTTTACTCTGCGGCTGCTGTGAGACACTTGTTTGAGGCACACTGCAGTAAGCTAGATCAATTTTAGAATATCATATATTAAATTCTGGATGGCTTTTGTTGATAAATGGCATGCGATTAATTTTAAAACATATTGTATGATGGAGAAAATTATGTATTACTGTTAATAAAAATAAAGCTGCATCTGATTATGCTATGTTAGCTACTTCACAAAATAATGTTTTTCTCTGAGGCATGGTAAAGCATGGTACTCGCAAAAAATCAAGAAAATTAGATTTAAACAATAAGACTAAATGTGTTGAGCTATATAACAACAATTAGTTTTCTGTCTATAAATGTATCAAAACAGTTGTTCCCTTGTCTATTAAAACATGTAATATATTAAAACGTCTTTGGTGTTTCCATGGTTTTTACAAAATAAAACCGGAAACCGAGGATAACGCGGGTATGACGCCATTGACAGGCGACTCCTCACACGTCCCGGAGCCTTGGATAAAATTGCAATTTTCTCACGATTTACAAATAGTTGGAAACATTTGAGATATTGTAAGTACTCAAGTGAACAAAATATATAACACTGGCCTAGTGGTTTTTGGATATTTTACTGCAAAAATCTTACATATTGCACCTTTAAGTTTCAGTTAAAACATTCAGTTTGCACTTAAGTACTGTTTTTAAAAGTATGCTAAAGTGTAAATTTTTTTAATGGCCAATAGGCTTACCGGCTAATTAGCCATGTTGTTTTTAGCATAGCAGTTTTCTGTATATGATTCTGTGCTTAACATTACTTGAAGAGACTTTCTTGTTTTGTGCTACAACATAAAATACACAGTCATGTTTCAAAACGTGAATTTTGAAATTGTTGTGTGCTTTAAAAAACAAATTTGCTAACATTGTGTTAGCTGCCATTCGCAAACCATTTTAGTCCTCATTTAGAAACTTTTTAGCAAGTAATGCTATAGTAATTACTCCTAAACCAAAAGACTGCTATTGTAAAAATTCCAGAGGGAATCCGTTCCTCAAATATTCTCTTTGGTTTTAGGACTACAAACTGAACAGCTCTATATTGATTAAATAAATTGCCATTATATCGGCCATCAGCTGCATTGTGCCCTAGATATTGGCATCGCCGTGAAAAACCCATATCAGTCGAGCAATAGAACACATGTTAACTGCCCTGTACCCCCAGCACACAAAAATGCGTGTCACTGTGGAGGTCAGCAGCAATAAAAACCACACCAGCGCTTTTTTAGCAGTGCTCATACTTTTACTCAACACAACACTGACAGGTTTCCATTCATCTCCACCTCACTTTTCTAGGAAATCTGGTACATCATGTCTATGTGGCATATCTTGAATATGTGAGCCGTAGCCAGGTTGCTTTTCTTCCTCTTCAGCATTCTTTCTTTTTTACTCATCAGATCTCCATTATTCTTTCCTAATCTCATCATTTTGGTAATTGATGTAATCTTGCAAATGACCGGCCACACATACTAGGCCCTCAGTTGTGCTGTATCTGTGAGGTGAGGAAGTTTCATGTGTGTTCTACACAGGATGTTTCAGCAAATACCCAGACAATGTTGCTGCATTCGGCATCAGCCTCCTGCTGAGAAGGGTCACAGTCCCCCAGCCTGAAAATAAGTCTCGAGTCCTTAGTTACACCTGGTACTTAGTAACATCCGTCTTGGATAATCTGATTATAAAGGTTGATGGTCCTAAGATCAGAAGTTTAATTTCTTTTAAAGACAAATTTATTCGCTTGTTTAAAATGCATGTTTACAAGTTTAAAATGCTTGTTTTAACACAGTGGATGATTGACAGGTACTGTAAGTAGGCAGTACTTAAGGGAAAATGCTGTCATTATTCACTCATCTTCATGTGATTTAAAACCCATAAGGCATTCATTCATCTTCGAAACACAAATTAAGATATATTTCATTTTAATTAAACCTGACATGTTTCTATCCCTCCATTAAAAGTCCATGCAACCAAAATTTTGATGCTTCAAAAAGACATTATAAAAAGTAATCCATATGAACAGTTTAATCCAAGTCTTCTGAAGAGATGTTCACTTTATATATGATGAACAGATTTTATTTAGGCTTTTATTTACAAAGCTGCTTGCTTAATGCGCGAGAACCAATGAGGTTTGTTCATGTGCGTCAAACAAGCACAGTTAAGCTTCCATTCACCATATATGATGTTTCGACTTAACTGTAAAATGATATTGCATGTTTTACAAGAAAATACTATTTCAGTCTTTCTACTTCAGAAGAAAACATCAGAAACTCACAGCACCTAAAAAAAATCTAAAAAGTCTTTAGGGCTGAAACAATTAGTCATCATTATCGACAACGTCGACAATAAAAAATTATCGACAAATATTTATGTTGTCGAATAGGCCTAGTCTTTTGATCTCATATGACATATTTGAAGCCTGTAATAGCGCGGTTTGACCAGTGGGGCGCTGTAGCATAATACTGTATTGCAGCCCTCCCGGATCCAATCCAATAAAAAGAAGACGCTGCGCTTCGGAGTGCATAGTGCAAATGAAGTCGAACCTGTAAAATGTTGGAATTTAGCAAAGCATAAAACATAACAAACAACGTTTAGCATAACTACAAAAAATGCTGTCATGCAGGGCCACCAACTCTCATTCAAACTCTCTGTTCTCACGCCACGTCCATTTTCTCACACAGTTAAAGATACATAGCAGAGCAAAGTGGACACAGGTTACTTTTGATATAAAACAGTCTCAACTTTTAAATTCCGACAATTTTACTATGGGATTCAAACAATACATGTGGTTTTGGCGCTCTTTAAAGGGATAGTTCACCCAAAAATGAAAATTTGATGTTTATCTGCTTACCCCCAGCGCATCCAAGATGTAGGTGACTTTGTTTCTTCAGTAGAACACAAATGATGATTTTTAACCGTTGCCGTCTGTCAGTGGTATAATGCAAGTCAGCGGGAACTTGGACTATAAGAGTAAATAAAACACGACAGACAAATCCAAATTAAACCCTGCGGCTCGTGAAAACACATTGATGTCTTAAGACACGAAACGATCGGTTTGTGCGAGAAACCGAACAGTATTTAGATAATTTTTTACCTCTAATACACCACTATGTCCAACTGCGTTTAGCATCCGGTTAGTGAGGTCACTGCCATTGTCAGAGCACGATCAGACCTCACGAATCGAGTGATGAATGCCTTTGGACATAGTGGTGTATTAGAGGTAAAAAATTATATAAATACTGTTCGGTTTCTCGCACAAACCGATCGTTTCATGTCTTAAGACATCAATGTGTCGTCACGAGCCGCAGGGTTTAATTTGGATTTGTCTGTCGTGTTTTATTTACTCTTATAGTCCAAAGTTCCCGCTGACTTGCATTATACCACTGACAGACGGCAGCGGTTGCAGTTAAAAATCATCATTTGTGTTCTACTGAAGAAACAAAGACACCTACATCTTGGATGCACTGGGGGTAAGCAGATAAACATCAAATTTTCATTTTTGGGTGAACTATCCCTTTAATATGGCGTGATAGATCGTTGTAGCGCCTCAGGTCAAGCGGCACGTGAACTTATTATTTCTTCCTCTTTTCTGCTATTACAGCATGAAATAAACATGAATGAACATCAAAAAGTATGTTGAAAGATACAGTACAACTTACTGAAATGAATCCATCTCTAATGTAATCAGAGTTTTAACCGCAGAAAGACATCAGTAAAACAGCTTGCAAACAAATATGTCACAAAATGTTACATTTACCTCAGGAAAGCCATTCAATGACATTAAACTCGATAGTAGGGGCATTAGAGAGGGGCATTTTTCAAACAAATATGCTCAGTATTACATATTCATATTTTTACTCTTATTAAAAAGTTATTATTACACTTCCCAGACTTAATAAAAACACAGTACCAGTCATTGTAACAGCTGGACTATTGATGACTTCTGAGGAGGAAAGAAAACCTGAAGGAGATTGGTCTATTCAGTTGGCACGAAATTCATTAAAAATACGCTTTCAAAAGCTGAAGTGATTTTTATTTACTTAGCTAAAGTATAACTCAATATTTTAACCAATTTCTAAAGTGGAATAATCAAACAAAGCATACTGATTAATCACCGTAATAATCAACGATTAGTCAAAATAATCATTTGTTGCAGCCCTAAAGTCTAGGTGCACAACCACAATAATCCAAATAGGCAAAAAGTTGCAAAAAGGCCCACAGACTATAAAGATAAAAAAGACAACAAAAAATTCTCAGCTTTATGGAGGAACGATAAATGTTCAACTTTCTTCAGTGCCTGTCTACTTCAAAATTTCATATTTAATTCAATGTATTACTTGCCATTTCTTTGTAATTATTTGTAGCAATTTCTCAGTGAACATTGGTTTAAAGCAAATCCTACACCAGTTGTTTTTCAGTGACCCCCAAATGTGGATTGAGTTATCCAGATCACAAAGTGTTTTGAATCATGTTTTGCGCTACCCACTTTTGATTAGATTACCTGAAACGGATCATAAGACCAGGTTTAAATGGGGTCTAAGCAAGTCTGAATCCCCAAACAAGGGATTCTGGCACTATAGGATTTTTCCGTGATGCAGGATTACGACTGTAAGCTGCCTAAATCATGACATGATTTGTAACTGAAGTTACGATCAGAAGTGAAGAGATAGAGAGAGGACTAGAAGGCTAAACCACATAAAAGTATACATGCTAGACAGGGACTAGAGAGAGAACTGACTCTTCTTGCATGTAAAGCTGAGCTCTTTGGCTTTGAGATGTCGGATTATCCGTGCTCAAGGGAACTGCAGTGGAATCGTGTCTGGAAGTGCTGTGTTCCATTCAGGCCATGCCTCCTCCAAATAAGTTACTGTACCTGTATGATAAGATCTCAGAGTTGAACCGTGTCAGAAAAAAATAATCTTAATTTTGTCAGATAACACTTAAGCAAAATATGGTCTTCAAAGTGTCTGAATAATTTTTGGTTCCAAATTTTTATCAGTTTTACTGGTAGTCCACTGTATGAATAATTTTTGGGTATAATATGTCACAGTTTACTTTATTTTGCTATCCAGACTTACATAACTGAACTATAGTGTCCTGCACCCACTAGTAAACATATATCAAAAATTATATCTAGTGTCTGAATAATTTTTGGTTTGACTGATATATATATATATATATATATATATATATATATATATATATATATATATATATATATATATATATATATATATATATATATATATATATATATATATATATATGTATATTTGTCCGCATGTCAGGTGTGGGGCTCCATAATAGTTAACAGTAATAACCCTGCTGTGTTCTGGATTCCATTGATCCCACTGTAGAAACCTGCTGAGATGTATCTACAAGACTGACACATTCACTCCTCCCAATGTCTTTCTCTCTCATGTTGCCATTCTCTCAGAGTGCTGAATGTGTGCTATTGTTTGAGACACACTCCTGCCCCCAGGCAGCCCACCCACCACGCCCCAACCCCCAGCCCCCAGCCCCCAGCCCCTGCCCTGCCTATGCAGGACCAGGCTGTTCCCCTTCTCATTCGGCCCAGATTGCCAAGGAGTGAAGGACTGACTCAGTTCCAGCACAACAGTTACCACTGTTATCCCCCAATTCTGCATCATTCTCATCTTCCTCTGCAGAGGAGATGCAGGATCTTTCGAGGCCCAGGGCCCTGGTTGTTGGCACTAAAGGGTCAGCAAAAGGTGAATTAGCCCCTCACAAAGCTAAGCAGAAGGACCGTAAGCACCAGGAGTTGTTGGCGTTAGCTCTGGGAGTGAATCTGGGCAGTAAAGGTGTCCTCCTCTGGAAGCCTCTAAAGATTTTGGCTTGTTCACAGATCACCCCGTCACCGCTGAGCAGACGCACCACACTCAAGGACGGACCGGAGAAACACTGCAACTACGAGAAGATCCACAACTTTAAGGTAAGTGTTACGACTACTGTACATCATGTCAGAGTTATGGCAACTACACTACCATTCAAGAGTTTGGGGTGAGTAAGATTAAATTCAGCAAAGATGCATTAAATTGATCAAAAGTGGCAAAGAATTCTGAGTTTCCCAATAAAAATATTAATCAACATTGATAATAATAATAAATGTTTCTTGAACACCAAATCAGAATATTAGAAGGAATTCTGAAGGATCATGTGACACTGAGGACTGGAGTAATGATGCAGAAAATTCAGCTTTGCCATCACAGGAATAAATTACATTTTAAAATATGTAAAAATAGAAAACAGTTATTTTAAATTTGAATTATATTTCACAATATTACTGTTTTTACAGTTTTTTGATCAAATAAATGCAGCCTTGGTGAGCATAAGAGAATTCTTTAAAAAAAAAAACATTAAAAAATTGACTGACCCCAAACCTTTGAACGGTAGTGTACAAATTACTGACTATTAAAAACTGTTTATCTGATCATATACTCTCAGTTGATGTCATGTAAAAAGAACCAAAATGGCAGCAACTTCAACAGGTAAAGGTTGCTGGGTAACAACCTCTACACATATTTCTATTTGAAATGCTATTTTATTACACCCAATGCAACCTGGTATGCATTCATTAGGCCCTATTATACACGTGGCGCCAGGTGCGACACAAGTGTTTTTTGCTAGTTTCAGCCAGACGCAGTTATCATTTTCACATCCTGCACCACGTTGTTTAAATAGCAAATGCATTTGCATCCATTTGTGCATCCATGGGCATACTGGTCTGAAAGCGAGGTGTGTTCAGGTGCATTGTTGGCGCATTGCTATTTTGAGGCAACTGAAATAGACTGCGCCATTGACCAACTGAAACCTGGTCTAAAGTCAATGGCGCAATATTTGTTTTGTTATTTAAAGAGTGCATTAGTAATATGCGCCTATAGGCGAGTGCACAACGCGTGTACGCTCTGCTTATTACACACACAGGGACGCACAGCAGCTCACAAATGTGCCAAATGTTAAAAATAAAAGTATTGTGTGCATGAAGATAAAAATGCTTTGGTGGAATCCGGCTTGTCGCGTAGATGGTCGTGAGCTTTAACCTCACGGACGAGCAGATCCGTTTCCTCGCTAGAGAAGCGTGCAGTATTTCCGCTTGCAAATTCCATCATGTTATAGCGAATTCGCCATGGCGCATTTTAAAGGAATCGGGAGATGACGCTCTGAGTATGATCCATAATACGATGAAAATAAATATGTTGAAAGAATAAGTAAGAGTCCGAGGATGTCAAATATAATTGCGATCATTTTGACATGAAGTAAATTTTACTGTTAACACAAATGTTTCATGCAGAATTATCAGTTATTTTAGTCAACGGCCTGTATTAAATGTTGATATTTGACATACTGAAGATGTTTTGTGAAGTCTTGTGCATGTATATGTTTGTGATTTCTCAAATGTTCTGATTGGATGGTTAATTTATTTCAAAATGACCAAAACTTTTTGATTGTGAGCATGATTTTATTGCACTCTATATTTGCTGCTACTATGAGGTTGTTCGAATGTTTACTAATGTTTCGTTCAAATGTTTATGTGCTGACAGCATTTAAATGCATGGTACTGTCAGCCTTGTATCAATAAGCCTAAATCTATCCTATGAGCCTAATTGCCTAGGCTTTTAATCCATTAACAGCGCTATTGACTGATAAGATTGATCGCACAAATCAATAACCTCTCGCTGCTGAGCTGCTGAATGGAGTCTCCCATTTCATGCCTTTTCTGTTTCTGAAAAATGACTGAGGCTGAGAATGAACAGTGTATCGTCATCTGACTTCCTTTTTTAAACCCTAAAAGAGCAAAACAAAGCAATCATCTGACTTCAGCATGTCACTTGGATGCTTCCTTGTAACATCTTCCTCATGCTGTCACCTGCAGTCATAAGAGCATCATGGATTATTCAGTATCCACCTCCCTCATAAGTGTTCTCACACAGGCTGTGTTCCAAAACCTAGTGAGCTCACTCGGTAGGTAGAGTTTTTAAGGTATCACTGGCGTGCAACTGAAGCAAAGACAATGTAATTTATGTTGGCTCCTGAGATATTTTCTTTTGACCGAATGTATCCTTCAAGAAAGCAATCCCAGAATGCAAAAGGCTGCACCCGAACTCGCATACTCTCTTGAGTAGGTACTTATTTTAAAGGTGCCATCGAACGTTTTTTTTAAGTCTAAGGTGTCCCCTGAATGTGTCTGTGAAGTTTCAGCTCAAAATACCCCATAGATTTTTTTTTTATTAATTTTTTTAACTTCCTATTTTGGGGCATAATTAGAAATGCGCCGATTCATGCTGCGGCCCCTTTAAATGCTCACGCTCCCCACCCCCGGAGCTCGCAGTGCTTAAACAGTGCGTAAACAAAGTTTACACAGCTAATATAACCCTCAAATGGATCTTTACAAGATGTTCGTCATGCATACTGCATGATTGCATTGGATTATGTGAGTATTGTATTTATTTGGATGTTTACATTTGATTCTGAATGAGTTTGAGGTTTTGCTTCGTGGCTAAAGCTAACATTACACACTGTTGGAGAGATTTATAAAGAATGAAGTTGTGTTTGTGCATTATACAGACTGCAAGTGTTTAAAAAATGAAAATAGCGACGGCTTTTGTCTCCATGAATACAGTAATAAACGATGGTAACTTTAACCACATTTAACAGTACATTAGCAACATGCTAACGAAACATTTAGAAAGACAATTTACAAATATCACTAAAAAATATCATGTTATCATGGATCATGTCAGTTATTATCACTCCATCTGCCATTTTTCGCTATTGTCCTTGCTTGCTTACCTAGTCTGATGATTCAGCTGTGCACAGATCCAGACGTTAGTACTGGCTGCCCTTGTGTAATGCCTCGATCATGGGCTGGCATATGCAAATATTGGGGGAGTACACCCCGACTGTTACATAACAGTTAGTGTTATGTTGAGATTCGCCTGTTCTTCGGAGGTCTTTTAAACAAATGAGATTTATATAAGAAGGAGGAAACAATGGAGTTTGAGACTCACTCTATGTCATTTCCATGTACTGAACTCTTGTTATTTAACTATGCCAATATAAATTCAATTTTTAATTCTAGGGCACCTTTAAATAAGTAATTACTTCACAATTACTTCACAACGTTCTATATAGTATGAATGTAATCTGGACGTACTACATTCGCCATGTTGCCCTTATCACATGACCTACCAGCATCAGTTATGTTGCTTCACTGCCATTCACAAATCCCCTCTCGTGGCCTCATGGGATAGTAGTCCATCGTATGCACACCTCAGAATCTTGCCGGAAGTAGAAGGTCATCCGGGTACTTTTTGCCTACTCCTTTATGAGTACTGTGAATTCGGACATACTTCTTTTGTAACATACTGTTTTTCGCTTACTATATAGTAAGGAAGTATGCGATTTCGGCTGCAGCCAAAGATTAAATCCACGATGGTGGACAAATAACAGAGAAATATTTATTATTGATTGTAAATACTTCATTTTCTTTGATGCTAAAAATAATGAATAAAAACTGTAATGTTTAGAAGTAATACAATTGCCCATATTTTATGTGTGCTATGTATATTGCGTGCTATTTGTGAGATGTCACTTGTTGAGTATCATTTCAATTAGAATGTAGACAGATCACTAGGCTTTGTAACAGCCAGTAATTGTGGACACAGATGAAGAGTTTTCTCATTATGATATTTATATTTCAGCATTCATTCACCTGGGCATTGTTCCAAAACCCTGTGTGTTGCGTTTTTTCTTTTGTACATCTTTGAGCTGTGTTTTGACAGCACAAGGGCGTGCATGGGAACATGCTTTGCGTGTGACTTTCGGCAACTTGGTAACAGATGCCAGACATTATTTTCCGTAGCAATCCTATAATCTGACTCACATGTATTATAATTTAAAATAAAAGAAAAAAATCAGGGCTATACCCTATTTACATTCTTTAGTACCATCCTCTAGTCTTTACTTCAGGCTTGATTTTTTTTCTTCTGAATTTTGGCTAGAAGAAATGTCTCTGAGTTTGTGTCTGTCATCAAACTGACCCTTGAGTTCTTGGTTGCCGTGTCAGGGTTTCACAGAGATGGAGGGGTTGACACTTCCTTGAGCTATAACAACTTAACTCATCACTGGCTATTGTTTTCTAAACTACATTAAACGCCATGCATGTGACAATACACTGAATTTAAGACCCAAGAGTTAGTGTACGCACATTTTGCCTTAATGGTCATGCAGGCAAAAGTTTTAACCTATTTAGTCATATTTCCTGGTCCTTTCCAGAACTTTTTTGATCATTGCATGGGAGCAAGTGGCAAATGTAAACTTAATTTATTTATTTATAAATTTATTTATTTGTTTATTCATTAATTCATTCATTCTTTAATTTTAATTGATTTATTTATTTTTTACTTTATTCATATTTAATATTTGTGATTTGTTTGGTGGAATTTATTTTTTGTTTTGTGTTTTGATTTTTTTTTTTTCTTAAAATATTTTGGAGTGGCAAATTGAAGTTAAATGAATTGTTTTAATATATATATATATATTTTTTTTTTGTAATTTCTTTGGTTTTGTCTTATGTTTTTGTTTTGTTTTAAATGCATGTTTTAAAAATTGAAATTAAAGGTACACTATGCAACTTCTGGCCCTCTAGTGGTTAAAACCGCATGTATTTTGCAGAAGAACATTGTTTTGGTTGTGCTTCAGCTCTGCGTGACTGTCTAGATAATTACGGTTATCCTGCTTATAAAACATTCACTACCTGGCTAAAGAGATATAACCAGTTGAGATGGAAAGGATCTCAACTGACTAGCTGAAGACATTACTGTAGCTTTACCCATTAATAGACACAGCATTTTCTTGAAAATAAATTCCAGCACATCACTACCACAACCATAATGAAATGAACCTTCACAATAATATTTTACAATGAACTCTGTTAGAGAGCTACATATGACAATTAGGGCTGCACAGCGATTAATCATTTGCAAAATAAAAGTCTGTGTTTACGTAATATATGCGTGTGTTCTGTTTGTAATAATTATGTATATATAAATACATGCACATACATGTATAAATTTAAGAAATATATACATGTATAAATAAATATACATATTTATATATATTTTATATTACATATAAATATAAATATTTTATATATAAATATAATTTTTTCTTAAATATATACATGTATGTGCATGTATTTATATATACATAATTATTATACACAGAACACACACATATATTACATAAACACAGACTTTTATTTTGCAAGCGATTAATCGTGATTAATCGTTGTGCAGCCCTAATGGCAATTTATCTGTTCAATAAAATACCTTATTCACTTATTGAGTTATAAAAATGCCATTTTGCTTCACTTTTACAACAATTTCAAATCCCTCAGTTCTCGCCATCTCTGAAAAGCCAAGCCAATGTTGATTCTTGTTTTATTACGAGCTCTGTCACATCCTCTTTTTGCCAGAAGACTCTCCTCTGTTCAGCGTTTGTTTAAAATGGGTGATTCCCCGAAGGTTTGAGATTTAGCTGCTCCATGTCAACCTTTCTCGCTCATTGTGACAACTAACCTATGCCATTCCCACACCATATACACGTCAAAGTAGCAACTTTTCTCCATTTACGGATTTGACGAGACACACAGGCGAGTGACGTATGTACACAATTTCCAGCGAAAACCATCCCATCTGGGTTAAAATATACTTAAATTAATAAGTATTTAAATAACACTTAAAATAGGCTTACCATAGTGAATCAGAGTAAGGAAAAACACATTTTGAAAGCAGTATTAATGATGTATTGATTCATTATTTAAATGTGGTTAATTTTGAATAAAAAAAGGTTAGTGTACCTTTAAATAAAAACAAAATTACATTTTAATCTATTTAATCTAAATTTGCTCATTTCTTTAGGAAAAAATAAAATAAAATACTGAACTTAAACAAATTTGGGAACATGCCAAAGTTTATAATATAATAATGCCAGTGATTCTTTATACATTATAGGTCTAAGTATAAATGTGTAGTCTGTTGATTTAATCTTTATGTTTGAACAGTCTGAGTGAGTTATGAGTTATGTGTGTTATTAATCAAGTACAGTGAGAATTACACTGGAAACGTCATCATTCATTTTCTGTGGAACTTTCATTGTGATCTTTAACTGGAAATGAAAATGTAGATATATACAAATCACCGGCCTTGTGTGTGTGCATGTGTTTTGACGTGTGTGCGTTTGACTCACGATGGCAACTTTGTCTTTGGTGTAGGTGCACACCTTCAGAGGGCCGCACTGGTGTGAATACTGTGCTAACTTCATGTGGGGTCTTATCGCCCAGGGCGTCCGTTGTTCAGGTAACCCTCCACCAATCACAAACCGTCCCACACAAATGAACTGTCCATCAGAATTATGGCACCAGCCAAGGAGCATTGTTCATATCAAGTTACAATCAATAGCTGCTCAAGATCCAGATAATTTCTCATGCCGTTCTGGTAACAATGGCTAATTGCCTGTAGTTTTCCAGCGTGCTGTAGAAACCTAAGGCTAAATACTGAAAGTGAGACCTGGGACAATAAGGGTTTTAACTAGTATGCTGATGTGTGAGTATTCTGCATTCCTAAATGACACCTAGTCCAAACCTGTTGAGTGCCTTCTGTTGAGTGTTGACTATTTATAGATGTATGTACTGTATACACCATAGAGTACTGCGAGAGAGGCACACCCAGGTAAACCAGGACATTCTCCTTGATTTAATGCCAGTTGAATCAGGCTACACTTGACATACGTAAACACATGCTTAGATGCACATACACCCTGTACTGTATAACAAAGTATGACACTTTATTGGTTACTTTGTAGAAGTGATGCGTATGAATTATGCAATAACTTTACAATAAGGTAAAATTCTTTAAAATGAATGAATTACGTATCATGAACTAACAATGAACAAAGTTTTATGGCATTTAATCTAGAGTATACTGTTGTTCATTGATTATTAGTGTTTTATATTGTTCATTCAAGTTTGATTATAACACATGAACTAATGTAAATGGGATTGTTCAACTGAAAAATGGAAATTCTGTCATCATTTACTCACCCTCATGTTGTTCCATTCAAACCTGTATTACTGTGGAACACAAAAGAAGATGTTTTGTTTGAGTTGGTGAACTGCCTTTAATTCATGCACCCAACTTTGTTAAAAATGTATTTGTATATAGAAAGCAACCTAAATTATTAACTATTTTAACTATTATTAATTAACCAAATTAATGAAATTGATGTTAATTAACAAGATTAATTAATGTTTTATTAAAAGTATTTTTTATTCTTATTTCATATTAGCTGTGGCATTCGTTGAGGGATAATGTAATGTCAGATTGCAAAATAAACCTTGACAGGGTGATCTTATATCACCCTTAAAGGGATAGTTCACCTTAAAATGAAAATTAATTCAGCATTTACTCACCCTTGTGTTGTTCTTATGCTGTATGCCCTTCTTTCTTTTATGGACTACAAAAGGAGAATTTTCCAAAAATGTCAGGCTCATGCTCGTCCATATAATGGCAGTGAATAGCGACCAGCATCACATCACATAATGGTCCCATGCGACATGTGCCATATATTCCAAGTGTTCTGGTGGTATACGATAGGGTTTGGTAAAAAACAAACTAAAATTGAATTTATTATTTAATGAATTTCTTGACCTTTGTCACTGGTCTTCTGTGTACGGCTGCATGACATGCGCATTTGTGCACATTAGCGCTGCGGTTCACTCCGCTCTGCGGATGAATATGGTTATCCTACTGCTCATAAAACATTTACTACTAGGCTTTAGAGATATAACCAGTTGAGATGGAAAGGATCTCAAGCTGTCTAGCTGAAGACATTACTGTAGCTATACCTATTAATAGACATGGTACCTAATTGAAAATAAATAAAAACAACCATGGATCCTTTCCATTTTAAACTGGTTATATCTCTTAAGCCTTGTAGTGAATGTTTTATTGAATCAGGCTACACTTGACATATGTAAACACATGCTTAGATGCACATACACACTGTACTGTATCACAAAGTGTGACACTTTATTGGTTACTTTGTAGAAGTACAAGCTTCTCTTTTTGCCAGCAGATTCTGTTCGGCATTTGTTTGAGATTTAGCTGCTCCGTGTTAAAGGTGCCCTAGAACTTTTTTTAAAAAGATGTAATACAAGTCTAAGGTGTCTCCTGAATGTGTCTGTGAAGTTTCAGCTCAAAATACCCCATAGATTTTTTTAATTAATTTTTTTAACTGCCTATTTTGGGGCATAATTAGAAATGAGCCGATTCAGGGTGTGTGGCCCTTTAAATGTCATGCCCCAAGAGCTCGCGCTTGCCTTAAACAACATAAAAAAAGTTCAAACAGCTAATATAACCCTCAAAATGGATCTTTACAAAGTGTTCGTCATGCATCATGTCTAATCGTGTAAGTACAGTGTTTATTTTGATGTTTACATTTGATTCTGAATGAGTTTGAGGCTGTGCTCCGTGGCTAACGGCTAATGCTACACTGTTGGAGAGATTTATAAAGAATGAAGTTGTGTTGATGAATTGATGAATTGAAGACTGCAAGTGTTTAAAAATTAAAATAGCGACAGCTCTCTTGTCTCCGTGAATACAGTAATAAACGATGGTAACTTTAACCACATTTAACAGTACATTAGCAACATGCTAACGAAACATTTAGAAAGACAATTTACAAATATCACTAAAAATATCATGTTATCATGAATCATGTCAGTTATTATTGCTCCATCTGCCATTTTTTGCTATTGTCCTTGCTTGCTTACCTAGTCTGTTGATTCAGTTGTGCACATCCAGACGTTCTGCCCTTGTCTAATGGCTTTCATAATGTTGGGAACATGGGCTGGAATATGTATATATTGGGGGCGTACATATTAATGATCCCCACAGTTACGTAACAGTCAGTGTTATGTTGAGATTCGACTGTTCTTCAGAGGTCTTTTAAACAAATGAGATTTATACAACAGTGGAGTTTGAGACTCACTGTATGTCTTTTCCATGTACTGAACTCTTGTTATTTAACTATGCTGAGGTAAATTAAATTTTTGAATCTAGGGCACCTTTAACCATTGTGACAACTAACCTATGCCACTCCCACACCATACATGCATCAAAGTAGCAACTTTTCTCTATTTACTGATTTGATGAGACACACAGAGGCGAATTATGTATGTATGCAATTTCCAGCGAAAACCATCCCATCCAATTTTTGGAGATTTCTAGATGTTGTATTTCACGTCATGTTTTTGTTAATCTTGAACGCGCATGTCGTGCAGCTATGCAGAGAAGACCAATGGCCAATGTCAGGATTTTCGTTAAATAATACATTGAATTTTGGTTTGTTTTTCACCAAATCCTATCGAATACTCCCAGAACACGTGGGATATATGACACGTGGAGCATTATGCATTCTGTGATAATTTTGCATCTTTTTTAAAAAGCTTGATGCTGGTCGTTATTCACTGCCATTATAGACCAGCGCGTGCAGGAAATTTTTTTTGAAAATTTTCCTATTGTGTCCATAAAAGAAAGAAGGCCAAACAGCATTAGAACAACACCAGGGTGAGTAAATGATGACTTAATTTTCATTTTAGGGTGAACTATCCCTTTAAGTCACAAATTTGTTTTGTTTTGTTTTGTTTTGTTTTGTCTGGCATTGCGTTGCTTTGGCATTGCTTTGTCTGGCATTGCTTCTTTTTTTTTTTTTTGGTTAAAAAATAAATAAATAAATCAACCATATTAAATCCATAACCATCCTCAATACAGGATGTTCCCTGATGTGCCCTAGATAGACAAATGCACCTTAATGCCATGATTATGGGTTTGGTCGGATCTCATGTTAACACGGCGCTGGTTATTGTTTGACAGCACTTTCCCAAAACACTCTGTACGTAAACTCAATCCAGTCACAAGGCTTTACTGTTGGTTTTTCTCACTGTAAATGGTCTCATCCATTCGGGCCATTATTCAAGCCTTTTCTTTTCACACAGGAGCCTCTCTTATTTCACACAGGCCCCCGGGCGAGCCAGTGTCATCAGACACATTGAGAATTAGAGCAGAGTTGAATGTGTCCCCAGGCCCATATGGAGGAACACAGAGCTTTTTTCTTTGTTTTTTCTTTTTTCTCTGTGGCCTAAAGATGTGAAGGAGGGGTCCAAGCAGGCAGTAAAACAGACAGAGAGAGTGATTAATGGGATTGCTGAAGATGTGGAACAGTGGGACAGCATGTGAATGCTACTGGAGACAGACCATCCTAGTACCACATTCCGCTTCATACACACCACTGTCCCAGTGTCAAGGCAGGGTATCAAACCAGGTTTATTACAGCTAAAATTACATGAAATCTGCTCATTTTTTATCATGTTCTGATAGTGATAAAAAATCTGTTGAGTTAAATGGCACTCATTTTTGCATTCATTATTGGTTGCAAAATTCTTGCTACCAAGAATTTTTTACATATTTTTTTACACACCACTGATGCTTGGGTGTGGTTTCCAGGGCATTGCTGCGTGGTTGCTAAGGTGTTCTTGGTGGTTGCTTAAAATTTCCTGATAATTTACTCACCCCCATGTCATCCAAGATGATTAAATTATCAGGAAATTATCAGAAACATTCTTTCTTTCTTCAGTCGAAAAGAAATGAAGGTTATTCATGAAAACATTCCAGGATTTTTCTCCATATAGTGGACTTCACTGGGGTTCATCGAGTTGAAGGTCCAAATTGCAGTTTCAGTGCAGCTTCAATGGGCTCTACACGATCCCAGATGAGGAATACGGGTCATATCCAGCAAAACAATCGGTCTTAAAATTAAAAAAAAGAAATACTTTTTAACGACAAATGCTCGTCTTGCACAGCTCTGAGAAAAGCCACGCATTACGTTGCAAGGAAGTACCGTCTTAGGGCGAAAAACTTACGCCATCTAGTACTTAAAACATCTAGTTTTCTCCTCTAACTTCAAAATCATCCGATATCATTGTTTTACCTTTTTTTTTTGTAAAGGGCGTTTAGCTTAATCTTTGCATGTTCACTTTGTAGACACTGGATCTATACTTCCGCCTACGTCACGCATGACCTTTGTAATGTGATTTTGTCATGCTTGTGGATCGCAGAGCTAGTGCAAGACAAGCATTTATGGTTAAAAAGTTTTTTTTGTTTTTTTTAGAAAATGACCGATTTTTTTCGCTAGATAAGATCCTTATTCCTCGTCTGGGATCATGTGGAGCCCTTTGAAGCTACATTTAAACTTAAATTTTGTCCTTCAACCCGTTGAACCCCAGTGAAGTACACTATATGGGGAAAACTCTGGAATGTTTTCCTTAAAAACCTTAATTAAAGGGATAGTTCACCCAAAAATGAAAATTTGATGTTTATCTGCTTACCCCCAGCGCATCCAAGATGTAGGTGACTTTGTTTCTTCAGTAGAACACAAATGATGATTTTTAACTCCAACCGTTGCCGTCTGTCAGTCAAATAATGCTAGTGGATGCTAGTGCATATACTTCAATGAGTGCGAGACATCACTGCCGCTGTCAGAGCGCGATCAGACCTCACTAAGTGATTGCTGAATGCGGTTGGACATAGTGGTGTATTAGAGTTAAAAAATGATAAATACTGTTCGGTTTCTCGCACAAAACGATCGTTTCGTGTCTTAGGACATCAATGTGTCATCACGATCCGCAGGGTTTAATTTGGACTTGTCTATGCAAGTTTTATTTACTCTTATAGTAGAAGTTCCCATCCACCAGCATTATTTGACTGACAGACGGCAACGGTTGGACTTAAAAATCATCATTTGTGTTCTACTGAAGAAACAAAGTCACCTACATCTTGGATGCGCTGGGGAAAAGCAGATAAACATCAAATTTTCATTTTTGGGTGAACTATCCCTTTAATTTTCGACTGAAGAAAGAAAGATATGAACATCTTAGATGAAATGGGGGTGAGTAAATTATCAGGAAATTTTCATTGAGAAGTGAACTAATCCTTTAAGTCTTAATGATATTCCCTAGATATTCTATTTATAAAATATTCTGGTTCAACACCTGTTTTTATGAGCCAAATAATTTGAGGTATTATGTCTGTAGCACAGATGGCATGCTGAAGTTTAATACTTAAAGGGTTGTTCAAATATCTAATCCTGAGTATGAGCAAGCACCAGTAATAAGGAAAAAGGTCACTTTTAACAGTAAGGTTCTATGTGATAACATTAGTTCATGAATTGGTTGACATAAAATATCAATGAACAATACTTTTACAGCATTGTTTGTATGTATACTAAAAAGTATATGTTTAAATTAATAATAGTTGACATACTATGAACAAAGATGAACAACAATTGTATATTTATATCTTTAAAATTCATCCATTTACTAACCTTTGAGTCTTTCTAAACTCATATCATTTTCTTTCTTCTGTATAAAATAATGTTTTAGCTGTTTTAACCATTACAGGACCCAAAAGTTTCAAGCACCAAAAACAACATAAAGTTAGCATGTGACTTGACAGGTACATTCCAAGTCTATATATAATCTGTATAATGAACAGATCAAAAGCCTTTATCATTCTAGGAATATTCCAGGTTCAAGTTAAGCTCAATCCACAGCACTTGTGGCATAATGTTGATTACCACAAAATTTCATTTCTTTTTTGCATGACAGTGAGGCACTTACAATGGAAGTGAATGGGGTTAATCCATAAACATTAAACTAGTTTCAGTAGTATTGCCACAAGATGTAAACATTATATACATGTTGTTGTTTATTCTTAGTGCATGATGCATTAATACTGTTAACAACAACACAGCAAAATCCCCAGAGTTAAATCAACTCTGCTCAGAGTACATGGTCCCTCTCTAAATAGTGTTAAAATAACACTAAAGAAGAGTTAAAGTTAATGAGATAATTAAGCAATTAATTAAGTGATGATTGTGCATTAGTGATGAACACCTGCTGTTAACAAGCAGAATCACTGAAGAAAAGAGTAACACAAGAACTACAACTGACTTCAGTCACAGCCATATTAATTGCTTAATTATCTCATTAACTTTAACTCTGCTTCAGTGTTATTTTAACACTATTTAGAGAGGGACCACATGTACTCTGAGCAGAGTTGATTTAACTCTGGGGATTTTACTGTGAAACTACTAAATAAACAAACTTGCAAAATGTGTTTTCAGATGAACTGTACAAGCACAGATTCATTGCGGTGATTCAAAAGAACAAAATGTATGTGAAAACAATTGGACACAAAATTCAGTCTTGACTCAGGTTATTCGGATACAAGAGCAGAAGAATTGTTTTTCAGTTTAGCAGGTGTTCGTCACGTATGTGACAAGAGGACCCTGATATACACATACGTGCATGTATGTAGGCCCGCTGGCAAACTCTCCCAGAGTCACTTAAGGTTATGTTCTCTGATTGACAGAGCCACTAACACGCGGCAGCATGTGACAGATATTGTCACACTGTACCACCCAGCTTGCCTGACACTCACCTGTCTCTGCACGTATACTTTGCCCCTGAAGATATACTCTCGGTCACACACACGCACTCGCTTTGGCTCTCCAGACTCTTGGCGTCTGTCTTTGTCTCTTTGGAGACAACAGGGTCATGGTCTTCTAACCTTTTGACTTGTTGCTCTTGCAGACTGTGGGCTGAACGTGCACAAACAGTGCTCCAAACTAGTGCCCAGCGACTGTCAGCCGGACCTGCGCAGGATCAAGAAGGTCTTCAGTTGTGATCTAACCACGCTGGTCAAAGCCCACAACACGCCACGGCCGATGGTTCTGGACATGTGTATCAAAGAGATCGAGCACAGAGGTACTGATTGCTTGTAAGGCCCTGTTTACACCTGCTATTAAGAAGCGTTTTGGTTGACCAGATCACAAGTAAATGAGGGAGGGACCTGGTGTTTTAATATGTCTCTTTCAGGGCTTGACATGAACACCACATGAACTGCCAAATGCGGGTGAATTTCAGCAGTGGCGTGTAACAGTCAATCCTACTTGCCATTATGGCGGGTTTAATTTTATATGAAATATAGACATTTTTAAAAAGGCATCTGAAATAATAAATGCAATGTAGTGTTGTCAAAAATACTGATTTTTTTTTTTTATATATATACATAATTTACTGAAACGTTTTTCACGTTTTCCACAGAATAGATACAGGGCTTGAATTTCATCGTGGGATTGGGCGTATTGCGCATAATTTTACTCATTGCCGCAGATTTTGCACACATAAATTCACCTCTCAGTACTAAATTAAGTTGTTTTTGACTGCTTATAGCTCTTAAACTGTCAAATACACATAAAATAATGTCAAAATGCCGGTCTTGGTGAGTATTCACATAAACACAGTCAGTATAATGAACCCGTGTGTCAGGTCTTAAAATGACAGCAGCCTAATTTACCTGCTGCCAGATAATATTAAAAATATCTATATGGCAGTTTTCCCCCTTGGTATCAATGTCAAAATTGTGGCCAGTGAAAATGCTAAGTGGCTAATAACTTTGGAAAACCACTAGCCACAGTGGCTGGTGAGCAAAAAAAGTTAATGTCAAGCCCTGGTTTCTTTTATCCACTTTTGACCACTTCTGCTCTGATTTCTTCAAGGGGGGAGGGTTTATGGAAGGTAAAAGTGTGGGCTTTTTTCGATTTAATGGATGAAATAATGCAAAAAGATAATAATGCAAGAAGAGATGCAGCTTTTGTTTCTGATCTGATAGCGGCCGACCATGCCGAACGCTGTGAGTGTGTGTTAAAAATCAGGAGTGGTGAGAGAACATTGTGCTTGGTACATTTTTCGTCTTTAAACCAAACCAAAGTTGGTTAGCGTGCTTCCCGTAATGTTTACGCATTATGTCAGTATTTGTCGAGTAGGCAATCTTGGCTGTTTTAACGCATTCAAAATGCATACGACAGCAATCCAGTTGAATGCGTTTTCGACTACCTCTTAAAGTGGTCGAAAGTGGGCAAGCTCAAAATCTTTTAGACCCCGTTTACACCTGTATTTTGCATCATCTACTTGTGGTCCGATTGATGAAAACGCTTCTTAATACCTGGTGTAAACAGGGCCTAAAGTGTGCTATTAATGGTTAGAACATTTCAATATGGAGATCCCAGGCTTAGACCTTCTCTAGCACCTGTGGCCTTCAGCAAGGCACTTAATCACTGTCTCCCTGTCATATGTATTAAGATATGCAAAAAGAAGAATCCTTAGATGTCTGACTTAAAACAACAGAAAGAGAAGCGAACATTCTTCACATTTTGACTTATTGGGTGAAGTCTTCAGCATTCTTTGAGAATTAAGTTAATTACATTAGACGTTATTTATCTTTTGACAGCCCTAGTTTTAAAAACAGCACTAGAAAAAAAAAATGAAATAAAAACTTTATAGGAAATTAATACGTTTTAATAATATGTTATTTGAATCAATACATTTAGGTAATATATTAATAATTTGTTTTGCCTAATATAATGACAGTATAAAAACCAACTTAATTTTGCATACAAAATATTGTTTTTAATCATACTTACTCTTTTATACATGCACAGTATAAATGGGATTTCATGCTTTAGTATTTTATGGGGCCAGTTGTTCAAAAGTAATCTGATCGGATTTCGGCCATTGGATTGGATCAAATCTTGAAAATGGGTTGTTCAAAAGGAAAAGGGGATTCTGAAATCAGATTAGATCACAGAATCCAATCCTAGTTTTAATCTGGATCAAACCTTCCGTTTTGTGTTGTTCAAAACTTGTCAGTAGGATTTGGATAACTTTGATCCAAAAAAACAGGATTATCCTGATCCCAACAGGGGGTAGGATTTCAAGGTGGATTCCAGGAGGAAAATGTAGTAAAACTTTAAAACTGGTCAAAAAATACAACATTTATATCATGTAAGATACATACACATTTTTTTATTTTGCTCTTGATTAGTTTAATTGTTAAATAAATTAGAAGTAGACAATAACCTACATATTTAGCCTTTCGGTAACCTACTGTAAAGTAAAAAAGATTTTGGTGCCATAAAACAATCCCCAAACAGATGTAAATATTCAACAAAAATATTATATTTAATTCAAAACCCATATTCTCTCTATCATCATGTCCCTTTAGGGGCTCCGTAGAGCACTGGTAATCCAGATCTGGAAAAGTGTGTATCTGGATCATGGTGATCCAATCCACTTTTTCTTTGAAAAACCAGCACAAAAGTAAGATGGATTACCTGATCCTGGATAGCAAAACATGGGATTTCCAAATCCAGATCATTCTGATCCAGATTAAACTTTTTGAACAACTGGCCCATGAAGATTATATTTGGGGGTCATTGGCATCAAAAGTTTGGTTATGGATCGTTTAAACAGTTATTTGCAAACTATTTAAATGGATATGAAGACTTCAGATGCAAAAGCCTCTAAGTGCCATTTGAAATTTTCTTCTAAAATGAGCATTTGTTATCAAGCTCGTGTGTTTAGGTTCAGTAATTTCACTTTAATGGCAATTAAAAGGTAATTTGCATTGCCATTAAAGTGAAATAACTGAACATAAACATACAAGCTTGATAAAAGTCTTCATATGCAAATAGAGTATCATTATTTTTGGCCAGGAAACATGGCAGAAAGGGGAAAAAAAATATTTTCTTCTTCTGTACAATTATTTTATCATTATCAGAGGATATTCACTTAAAAATAAAGGTTCCAAAAGGGTGTCTCTACAGTGATGCCATAGAAGAACCATGTTGGGTTCCTTTCAATGAATAGTTCAATGTGTGAAGAAGATTTTAATAATCTAAAGAACTTTTTCCCCTATAAAGAACATTTTGTGCAATGGAAAGGTTTCATGGATGTTAAAGTTTCTTCGTTGAACTGTGTATGATAATAAGGATCTTTTACCTTTATGAATGTATCATCAAGCTTGCTTCTGGTTGAGACTTTCAAATTTAGCCAAAATATTGAATGAGTCTATCTTTTTTGAAGAATCTCAAAGCGAATGTTCCACATATAAATTTTCCATAATAAGTGAGTGAGGGATGGCGTTCCTGTACACACAGCTGAATAGATGCTAGATAAACTAAAATATCCAATTTATTGAAGAAATGATCGACAGATTAATCGATTATCTGATTAGTGGTTGGTTGCAGCCTTAGTTTGATCAATACTAGTTGACACTTCCGCCTCCAAAACCACTGTCTGGATGGTTAAATAAATATGTGTTGCTTCTGCTTCTTTCAGGTTTGAAATCAGAGGGTCTCTACAGAGTGTCAGGCTTCACAGAACACATAGAAGATGTCCGGCTGGCCTTCGATAGAGGTGTGTAGTAGAATAACTCTTTTATCTTCACATTATTAGTGCATTAAGCCTGATATAATCATGTGGATTGTAGGTGTTGAACAAATATTAGGTCTCTTCGCATTTGTTTACATGCTTGAATGAACTCGCACTCATTTATGTCACTGTTATTCTACCAACATTCAACCTGGATGGAAAAAGCCAGGCTTTTCCAGTCAAAACAATGTATTCTTTGTACAGTATAGTGATTCATCTGTTATTCATAACAAATAACTGATTCCCCTCCACAGATGGTGAGAAAGCGGACATCAGTGCCAATATCTACCCAGACATCAATATAATCGCCGGAGCTCTGAAGCTTTATTTGCGAGATCTGCCCATTCCAGTTATCACATATGACGTCTACTCCAAATTCATACAGGCAGCCAGTAAGAGACTACAGAACACATTCACTGACATTGAACCAGGAACTTTCTCTTGTAATCTGTGATTTGATTTGACATAAAAAATCTTACCTAATACAAAAATACCCATTGTATGTGCTTAAAAATCAATAAATTAAGTGAACCAGTGGCAGTTTTAGCATAAAATCTGACTTTGAGGAATTCTGAACAGTATTTTTCCAAACATTTTCCTGATCAGAAATAACAGACCCAGACTCCAGACTCGAGGGAGTTCATGATGGTCTCCTCCAACTTCCTCCAGCCCACTATGAGACCCTGCGGTACCTGATGACACACCTGAAGAGGTAAAACCACAAATGTATTGAATTTCCAGGCACATTTACTGCTCCCTAAGGAACCGGTCCCCATAGTTTATTTCATGACTCTGCATCACATTGAGCCGGTGGGTGTTCAGGTTTTTGTTGCATTTAAGCGTTTTACCTACAGCTTTATAGAGTGAGTTTACTTCCTGTCACCCTGCAATATAAAACTTCTAAGAGTGATTAGAAGGAAACAGGGAACCCAATATGGCACTTTAGCTTAGTGCACTTCAGGAACTAGAAAACCTTTACAATAATCCTTGAGGATTTGTGCTTTAGCTCGAACTTGTCAAGCCAGCTTTGCCACATTTCCCCATCCATGGAAAGTATATCAGTTACTTAGCTGCATGTTTATTATCAAAATTGTATAGTCTGAGGTGTTTTTTCCACGTCTTTTCTCTCTTAATCAGGGTCACCATGTACGAGAAGGACAATTATATGAACTCGGAGAACCTAGGAATCGTTTTCGGCCCGACGCTCATGAGGCCTCCGGACCAGAACACGCTCACCACTCTCAATGATATGAGATACCAGAAAATGATTGTTCAGCTCCTGATAGAGCATGAGGACATCTTGTTTTAAACAGCTGAAATGAAGACATCTTTTAAAGACTTTAAAGAGCTTGTACATTTTAAAAAGCGGCCTGCCACACGTTTCAAAGATATTGTTTCCTCATTATATAAAATTTGGACCTAATTGCACATTTCACTCAATGTGTTTCAAACCCCCAAACTATGGAAGATTGTTTCTGTTACGGAATAAAAACTTTTAAAAAAGGCAATTGCGACTTTTATCTCACAATTCTGACTTTTTTCCTTCAGAATTTTGAAAGATAAACTTAAACTGAAAAAGTTATAAAGTTGAATTGTGAAACAAAAACATGCAGTTCTGTGAAAAATAGAATTGCGAGGTATAAACTCACAATTATGAGAAAAAGGTCTGAATTGTGAGATAAAACGTCCCAATTATCTTTTTAATTGCAAGTTTTTATCTGTTTTCTCACAATTCTGAGTTTATATATCACAATTCTGAAAAAAGGTCAGAGTTATGCGTTAGAAACTCGGAATTACAAGAAATAAAGTCAGAATTGTGAAACTCACAATTAAAAAAGGCAATTCTGACTTTCTGATTCTAAAAAAAAACCTCAATTCTGACTTTTTTCTCGTAATTGTGAGTTTCTCACAATTTTGACCTTTTTTTTCTTGTTAAACTAACAAATTGCAAGTTATAAAGTCTGAATTGGGATATATAAACTCACAATTCTGAGAAAACTCAGAATTGTGAGAACAAAATTCAGAATTGTGTGATAAAACGTCACAATTATCTTTTTAATTGCAAGTTTTTATCTGTTTTCTCGCAATTCTGAGTTTATATATCACAATTCTGAAAAAAAGGTCAGAGTTATGAGTTAGAAACTCGGAATTACAAGAAATAAAGTCAGAATTGTGAAACTCACAATTAAAAAAGGCAATTCTGACTTTTTCAGATTCTAAAAAAAAACTCAATTCTGACTTTTTACTCGTAATTGTGAGTTTCTCACAATTTTTAACTTTTTTTCTTGTTAAACTAACAAATTGCAAGTTATAAAGTCTGAATTGGGATATATAAACTCACAATTCTGAGAAAACTCAGAATTGTGAGAACAAAATTCAGAATTGTGTGATAAAACGTCACAATTATCTTTTTAATTGCAAGTTTTTATCTGTTTTCTCGCAATTCTGAGTTTATATATCACAATTCTGAAAAAAAGGTCAGAGTTATGAGTTAGAAACTCGGAATTACAAGAAATAAAGTCAGAATTGTGAAACTCACAATTAAAAAAGGCAATTCTGACTTTTTCATATTCTAAAAAAAAACTCAATTCTGACTTTTTACTCGTAATTGTGAGTTTCTCACAATTTTTAACTTTTTTTCTTGTTAAACTAACAAATTGCAAGTTATAAAGTCTGAATTGGGATATATAAACTCACAATTCTGAGAAAACTCAGAATTGCGAGAACAAAATTCAGAATTGTGAGATAAAACGTCACAATTATCTTTTTAATTGCAAGTTTTTATCTGTTTTCTCACAATTCTGAGTTTATATATCACAATTCTGAAAAAAGGTCAGAGTTATGCGTTAGAAACTCGGAATTACAAGAAATAAAGTCAGAATTGTGAAACTCACAATTAAAAAAGGCAATTCTGACTTTCTGATTCTAAAAAAAACCTCAATTCTGACTTTTTTCTCGTAATTGTGAGTTTCTCACAATTTTGACCTTTTTTTTCTTGTTAAACTAACAAATTGCAAGTTATAAAGTCTGAATTGGGATATATAAACTCACAATTCTGAGAAAACTCAGAATTGTGAGAACAAAATTCAGAATTGTGTGATAAAACGTCACAATTATCTTTTTAATTGCAAGTTTTTATCTGTTTTCTCGCAATTCTGAGTTTATATATCACAATTCTGAAAAAAAGGTCAGAGTTATGAGTTAGAAACTCGGAATTACAAGAAATAAAGTCAGAATTGTGAAACTCACAATTAAAAAAGGCAATTCTGACTTTTTCAGATTCTAAAAAAAAACTCAATTCTGACTTTTTACTCGTAATTGTGAGTTTCTCACAATTTTTAACTTTTTTTCTTGTTAAACTAACAAATTGCAAGTTATAAAGTCTGAATTGGGATATATAAACTCACAATTCTGAGAAAACTCAGAATTGCGAGAACAAAATTCAGAATTGTGAGATAAAACGTCACAATTATCTTTTTAATTGCAAGTTTTTATCTGTTTTCTCGCAATTCTGAGTTTATATATCACAATTCTGAAAAAAAGGTCAGAGTTATGAGTTAGAAACTCGGAATTGCAAGAAATAAAGTCAGAATTGTGAAACTCACAATTAAAAAAGGCAATTCTGACTTTTTCAGATTCTAAAAAAAACTCAATTCTGACTTTTTTCTTGTAATTGTGAGTTTCTCACAATTTTGACCTTTTTTTCTTGTTAAACTAACAAATTGCAAGTTATAAAGTCTGAATTGGGATATATAAACTCACAATTCTGAGAAAACTCAGAATTGCGAGAACAAAATTAAGAATTGTGAGATAAAACGTCACAATTATCTTTTTAATTGCAAGTTTTTATCTGTTTTCTCGCAATTCTGAGTTTATATATCACAATTCTGAAAAAAGGTCAGAGTTATGAGTTAGAAACTCGGAATTGCAAGAAATAAAGTCAGAATTGTGAAACTCACAATTAAAAAAGGCAATTCTGACTTTTTCAGATTCTAAAAAAAAACTCAATTCTGACTTTTTACTCGTAATTGTGAGTTTCTCACAATTTTGACCTTTTTTTCTTGTTAAACTAACAAATTGCAAGTTATAAAGTCTGAATTGGGATATATAAACTCACAATTCTGAGAAAACTCAGAATTGCGAGAACAAAATTCAGAATTGTGAGATATAAATTTGCCACTGCAAGAAAAAATAATCAGAATTGTGAGATAAAAGTCGCAATTAGTTGATATGGAAGCTTGTTTCCGCCACGGAATAAAAATGAAAAAAAAAAAGGCAATTGCAGTTTATATCTCACAATGTTTATATCTCACAATGCTGACTATCTCACAAAAACAAGCAAATTGCAAGTTATAATGTCTGAAAAGCGAGATATAAACAATTCTGAGAAAAAAGTCAGCAAAAAGTTGCAATTACCTTTTTTTTTTATTTATTCCATGGCAGAAACAAGCTTCCATATCAAACAAATGCTGTTAAGCATGGAGTGACATTGTGTATTCAACATTCATGCTGAACACTGAGTGAATTATTACTGATGGGCATTTTGTTTAAATCAAATTATTTTCTCTGATGCCAAACAAGTATGATGAATTGACCTCAATGCGTTTGAATCTAAGGTCAATTAGCATTGTAAAATTGACAAATTGCGTCAAGTATGAATTTAAAAAAATATATATATTTTTGGGTCATGAGGTTGGTAAATGTATAATATATGCTATAATGGCAAGACAATTAAGATCATGTGTAAAGCACTTTTTAATTTTACATGGAGTGTAAATAGTTATTTTTTTGTTCATCCAGTGTTAATAATGCCGTGTTTATCCCATGCCTTCAAATTGTTTTTTGTTCACCCTAACAACAATGGATGGATCATTCTGTGACTGGAAAAAATGGTTCTGTGAGCATTTATTTAGTGCTTGTTCCTTCCTCCTTGGACTTGATTCCCATTTCAAGAATTACTCTAAACAAAATTGTGTGTATTGTGTTCATCTTAGTCTCCCGATGCCAGATCAGTTCACCTCGAAAAAAAAATATTGAGAAACGGTACCGTCACCTTGGTTTGACTTCCTTCAAATAGTTTATTTGATATAAGACCTTTCTACAATTTTTTTGAAGATATTTTCTGTGAAGAATGATTGTAATTATGATTGTAATTTATCAAATGCTGATTTATTAAATTATGTAAATCTGGTTACTTTTAAATCTGTGAAGACCTTGGTTTTTGGACTTCAAAATGAACTGACAGTCGAAATGAACTTCTAGTTTTTGTGTTATTATTTGAAGTTGCAACACCTCACATTTGCAGTATGTGAAATATGTTGCTGTAATTAGTGCTTGGTCAGCTCTCTTTAGGCGTTGGTTTTCTCTAGGCTCGGTTTCTTATTCAAAATTCAGGGGTGTGAACGGCAGCTAAGACGGTATATGCCCCAAAGTGACTTTTTCACCGAATCACAGGTGAAGAGAGAACCTGAAACCAGCTTCCCGAGGGCAGCTGGAGGAGCTCAACAGACCAATGAGAGAGGGGAAAGAGGGTGTGTAGCAGCAGGTGAAGTATAAATGAAAAAATGCATCACTTATTATAGTTTAGACAGAGAGATGCAGCATTATTTGATGTTGTGGGTTTGGATATAGACAAAGGAAAGCCACAAGATTGTACTGCTGGATGTCTGACTGACAATAACACACCGGCTGCTGAGGTGAGTGTTTCTGAAGGATGATACAGAATATATATATAATTTTAAGTTTTATAAACGTTAATAATATAATAATATGCATTTCAGTGTGAATTGAAGAATTAGAAAGAATGGCAGACAGATACTCCTGGTGGAAAAACTTAACTGGAAGAAACAAGAACAATTTCAAAGAAGCCCAACAGGAATTTGGAAATTCGGACAAGACGTCAGCGAAACAAACAGGCAGCGAGAGCAGAAACAACAATCTGATCAGCGACGAGACGTACGACGACTCTCATCTGGAGCCCTCCTTCAACGAAAACACGTGCCGGAGAAACTGGACAGTTTCACGGTCTGGCCGTTTCAAGGAGAAACGAAGAGTGCGGGTCACCATGCCCGAGAACAACTTTTATGACAAAAACATTGCTGTCGCGAAGTAGCTTAGCATAGCTAACCCATTTATGCGGTTTTTACGCAAACAAATGAACCACCTGGTTATATTGAAGCTGTTTACACTGCAAGCGCGCAACGCGTCTTCTGGAATTTGTGAATGGAGTCTTGAGATGTCAAAGCTCTTGTTTACTTGAGCGACGCGGCTAGAGCGTTGTTATTTTGTCGCGTTGTGTCGTTCGCTTGCAATGTAGAGAGGATGTTATGAAGAAAACATTTGCTGGAGCCATTGACTTCAGTTTTAGTGACTGACAATGACACCTGTTACTCTGCAGTGTGCAGTATCTGGGATATTTAGTTTTTCTGCTGGTGGTTCTTAGAGACGCTGAACGCTTCATATAAATTGATGAATTATTCAGTACAAAAAGAAAGACATTTACTCTGTAGGCGCAAGTATTTATTGTTTGGCTGTTCGCATTTTTTTTTTTTTTTAAAGAAGTCTCTTATTTATTTTTAAAAGGGATTTTTAAAAGAAAAGTGTTTTACCGTAAATGAAGGAAATGCAGTAGATATGATGTAGAATTTTACCCTGATATGTAGGCTAGTTGTTTTTCTGATTGTCGAGGGGAAATTAGTTTGATTTACATTAGCCTACTGAATATTGCACGTTTGTGAAGTTATTAGTATCTTAACCACTTTATTTCGAAAAAAAGACCAAGTCGGGTTTCATATGTCCATGTTGTGCATAGACTTGAATGTTTGCCAGGTTTGTTATTCATTGAAGCTCTCTCATTCCTAAGAAGTATTTGGTAGAACAATATTTCAGAAATGATAGCCTAATACATTAATTTACATTACAATAGCAATATAAATAACAATTGTATCAGAACCATATAGGCTACCCAGCATGCATTAAAAAGGAGTTTTTATATGATTATTTAAATATCAAGCTTGTTCAAATTTATATTTAGTAAAGAGTAAATATCAATGTCAGTTTAACAGATGGTTTTATCCAAAATGATTTGAGACAGAGCCATTGGAGCAAACTGGGTACACATAAACACACAAATTGTAAATGTAACCAATGTTGCAAAAGTTTATGTAACTGTGTAATGCCGTAGTAAAAGAATGGAATGTTGCTAAACTTGGCTCTGAGTAAATGCTGTATGCAAATTATAATGCACATCACAAACTAGTCATCTGCATTATGTAAGTGTGTGATGATGACTATGCCATCTGTCAATGAAAGGCCACTTGACTGCATTTTAACTAAGTGTCTCAGAGTTTTTTTTCTGTCCCTTTGTTCATTATTAAACACTACAGTGTATGTTTCTATCTATATCTATCATATGACTGAGCTATTGCAGACAATCAGTCAAAGAAATTCACACAATTATTTGATTGGCATATAATACCAAGTCATTTGTGTCATGAACAGGCTAAGAGAAGAGCTCCCTCTAGTGATGGTGTATAAAACTACAATGTCAACAGTGAAGAACCACACAAGACTGATATATTTTACACTTTATAAGAAATACTTACAGGCAACTCCTGACAAAGTAACTTTAAGATCCTCGAAATACTGTAAACAATACTGCATAATTCATTTGGCTCTAAGTAACACACTCACATACCATTAAAAAATCAGCACGGAAATGTTCAACAGGCACTTTAGGGACAAAACATTCTCTTTGAGCAGAATTTAACATCATGACATTGAATAAGACCTACAATCTTCAGCTCAAATATACTTTATAACACCTGAGTGTATATTTAAAAAAAAAAAAAAAAATGAATTGCATACATGACCTGTAGATAACAGAAAACCTGTTTATATCTACTGTCACATGATGTGAAATGATACCGACAACCTGCAAATCTCTGAAGGTAAATATTGGAATCTTCTGAAGGTAAACATTGCTGTGGTTTTGCAGGAGTGTGTATTTATAGTTCATCATGTTTGTAAGTGAACTCCCGGGCTGATATATATCCATCATTGTCTTCATCTTCTTTTTGGAAGATGTCCTCAACCATCACTTCATGATGGGTGTCATTGGCGGCGTATCCGTGTCTTTCAAACTCTTTGCGCAAGTATTCTTTGACCTGAAATAGAAAGGTGTTTAGGAATAACACAAATAAATTACTATGATGAAACTCATGCTTTTTGACACGCAGTTGTGATCAAACCTCTGATTTGGAAAGTTTCCAGTCATCATTGAGGTCCATTTCCTGAAAGGACTCGTGTGACCTGGGCCCATTTCGGATCTCTATGATCTCAATGTCAAAAATCAGAGTGCTCTCTGGAGGGATTTTACCTGAGAACAGAGCATAACCATTGAAAATAGATAAGTGGATCTGTAATCTGTATTTTTATAGGATGTTTAGGGTCCGTTTTCATGACACTGTAAAAATAGAAAACTTTCTATGAGTTTTGGCCGTTCGTTGACATGACAACAGTGTTTTGGGGGCCTGAATACACTAACTTTTGAAAACCGGATTTTAAAGTGCAAGTTTTTGAAAATGATAACGTTATCGCATCCATGTAAACTATAAAAATGGAATTTGTGAAAATGGTGACGTCATGTGTATGTGTATTACATGTTGAGTCTATAGGCACGTAGTGTTTCTATCAACCCGATCTCACGGCAATTCGTACGTATTTTGTGAGGTGGCTAATTCGTATGAATTCATACAACCTCACTCGTACGAATTTGTACTATTTTTGCTAAATCGTACATATTTTATGAGTTGTCAAATTCGTATGAAATCATACCCCTAACCCCGCCCCTAAACCTAGCCGTCACTGGGGTCGAGACAAATCGTACGAATTTGTACTTTTTTTGCTAAATCATACTTATTTTATGAGTTGTCAAATTCGTATGAAATCATACCCCTAACCCCGCCCCTAAACCTATCCGTCACTGGGGTCGAGACAAATCGTACGAATTTGTACTTTTTTTGCTAAATCATACTTATTTTATGAATTGTCAAATTCGTATGAAATCATACCCCTAACCCCGCCCCTAAACCTATCCGTCACTGGGGTCGAGACAAATCGTACGAATTTGTACGAGTGAGGTTGTACGAATTTGTACTTTGTTTGCTAAATCATACATATTTTACGAGTTGTCAAATTCGTATGAAATCATACCCTTAACCCCGCCCCTAAACCTTGCCATCACTGGGGTTTAGACAAATAGTATGAATTGCTATGGTTGTACGAATTCGTACAAATTAGCCACCTCATAAAATACGTACGAATTGGTCGTGAGATAGCGTTGATTTCTATACAAAGTGACATCGCCAACTACTGGCCTGGCATGCATAATACAGCGTTTTTATTCATTTTAGCGGATCGGTGCGAATGGGGATGGTTTTAACAATATTGTCATCTGTACGTGAAAGATGCGAAGGAATTTTTTTCCCAATTTTTAGTACATAGTTGTCATGTAAATAAAGGGTATCTTAGACAGACTTAAAGAGATAGTTCATCCTTAAAATTAAATTTCTGTCACCATTTACTCACCCTCAAGTTGTTTTAAACCTGTATGAGTTTCTTAAAAAAAGATATTTTGAAGAATGTTGGTAAGCAAACAGTTTCTGGTCCCTATTGACTTCCATGGTATTTATATTTCATACTATGGAAGTCAATGGGGACTTTCAACTATTTGGTTACCCACATTCTTCAAAATATCTTCTTTTGTTTTCAACAGAACTCATACAGGTTTAGAACAACTTGAGGGTGAGTAAATGATGACAGAAATTTCATTTTTGGCTGAACTATCCCTTTAATGCAACGTCAACGACAAGTTCAATATCAGAATGTGGAAGAAACCAAAGTTCCTCAAATAATGCTTTATGAATATGTGTCTTGCTAGCACACCTTTGCCCTCTTTGCCATATGCAAGAGATGGAGGGATGGTCAGTTTCCTCTTCTCCCCCACACACATGCCTTGAAGACCCTTGTCCCAACCCTTGATCGCCTCACGGATCCCCAATGTGAACCAGACAGGGTTTTTGTCTCCGTGATGACGGCTGCCGATTACAAGACATGTGCATTAATATTAAACGCTAGAGCAGGGGGTTTCAATCATTTAGATGCCATGGACCCCCCAAAATATGATCATCCACATGCAAGGAATCCCCATCTTAAAATTTGAAAGGCATCTAGTTTCTTATATAAAGGCCAAGAACAATTAAAGTGTTAGTTCACCCAAAAATGAAAATTCTGTCATTTATTACTCACCCTCATGTCGTTCCACACCCGTAAGACCTTCATTCATCTTCGGAACACAAATTAAAATATTTTAATTGAAATCCGATGGCTCAGTGAGGCCTCCATAGCCAGCAATGACATTTCCTCTCTCAAGATCCATTAATGTACTAAAAACATATTTAAATCAGTTCATTTGAGTACAGTGGTTCAATATTAATATTATAAAGTGACGAGAATATTTCTGGTGCTCCAAAAAAAACAAAATAACGACTCGTATAGTGATGGCCGATTTCAAAACACTGCTTCAAGATGCTTCGGAGCATAATGAATCAGCGTGTTGAATCAGCTGTTCGGAGCGCCAAAGTCACGTGATTTCATCAGTTTGGCAGTTTGACACGCGCTCCGAATCTTGATTCGATCTTGATTCATTATGCTCCGAAGCTTGAAGCAGTGTTTTGAAATCGGCCATCACTATATGATAGTATATATACCAAAAATATTCTCGTCGCTTTATAATATTAATATTAGGGCTGCACGATATATCGCATGAGATTGTCACGCGCATTTCGTCAGTAAAGCCGGTTCCCTGATTACCGCTAAATCGCCATCACCTGCTATCAAATGGAGCGGCATTTAATAGACAGAACCGTAGATCACTGAAAAGCCACGAAATATCGCGTTCATATCGCAGATGAATCGCCTTCGATAATGAACGCGATATTGCGTGGCTTTTCAGTGATCTACGGCTCTGTCTATTAAATGCCGCTCCATTTGAAAGCAGGTGATGGCGATTTAGCGGTAATCAGGGAACCGGCTTTACTGACGAAATGCGCGTGACAATCTCATGCGATATATCGTGCAGCCCTAATTTATATTGAACCACTATACTCACATGAACTGATTTAAATATGTTTTTAGTACCTTTATAGATCTTGAGAAAGGAAATGTCATTGTTCCCTATGCAGGCCTCACTGAGCCATCGGATTTCAACTAAAATATCTTAATTTGTGTTCTGAAGGTCAATGAAGGTCTTACGGGTGTGGAACGACACGAGGGTGAGTAATAAATGACATTATTTTCATTTTTGGGTGAACTAACCCTTTAACAAGAACAAATAATATTAAGAATAAGATATGTTGTTTCTGTTTTGCTCTGTATCTTATTTATTCTCCATTATCTTTATTATTTATTTTTTCTCTAAATATTTCCACAGACCCCCTAGCACTCCCTTGAGGCCCCATGGGGGTCCCTGGACCCCACTTTGAAAACCCCTAGAGACATGCTTGACATGCTTGATCTGGCAGCTGTGTTTTGGAACATGATAGGTGGTTTCAATCTGGTCTAAGTTGGTCATTAGCTGATCCAAACCAGACCATCTTGGTCCAGCAACACACCAGGTAACAGCTACAGGTGTTCAGTTTTTGGACCAGCTAATGCTCACCTTAGATCAGCTAGAAACAAACTACCAAACCTGTTTAAGCTTTAATATTGTGTATTCAACGACAACAAACACATTTTCACAGTTAACTAATGAATTATCATTGCAAAAGAGTAGGGTTATGTTAATGAAGTCTGTTCTTGCAGTGTACAGTCTATTTAAAGTTTATGAACATGCAGAAGATGGTTCATTAGATGTCACCTGGAATGAAACATTGTGCCATTACTCTCCAGAAAGCCATCGTAGTGAACCAGAAGAATATCCCCGTATTTGGATTTACGATGGCAAAGGAAAGGTTTGTATAGAACTTCTATTTTCACCTCTGGTTCCGGGAGTTTTGCTCCATGCACGTAAAAGAAGAATGCAGAAAAAATGCATGTCCACAATTCTGGAATCATCTTAATATTAAGACCAGTTTAACAACCTCTAACTGTTCAGCTGACGTTTCATACACAACAAAACATGAAAAGCTTCACAAACTACAAGTTGTGCAGCCTCGACTACGTGGCAAGCAAAGTTTCTGCAGGGGTCTTTCCCAAACTAGCGATGTCCGTCCGAATCGCTAACGAATCATTCTTTTGAGTCGACTCTCTTCAATGAATTGTTTGAACCTGTTCACAAACCTGTCTGAACAATTCCGAGCTACGGAGTGAAAAATGTTCACAGTCAAATCTAGTCAATAGCAGAAATGTTTATAACTGAGTGTATGACATATTAAAATATATGAAACTATATGTATATTCTACATAATTGGTGCAAACTGCTGTCCTACAACCAAAAAAACACATTTAAAAAGCATTTAAGTATTCAAATTTTACTAATATCCTTCTATTATTGAATCCCACAATAATATTAAAAATATAAGTAAGCTTAATATATATAAAATCATCATTTATTGGGTACTTTGCTGTCCCGAACCCTAAACTATTACCTTTTGTGTAAATATGAGCTGTATTAACTAAGCTGAACGGCTTTAAAGTGAACTAAACTCCCGTTTAATTTGGAGAATGTAATATGCCACGTTGAGATGTCAGCGAAATGGCGTAAAAGATTCACTGAAACGAACAGTTCAAAAGAATCGACTCGCTGAAATCAGACGGACTTCAGATCACACTCCCAGATTCCAATGCAAACGTTCCCACCCTAACTGTATTATTATTGGTCAGCTTTCTTTGAAGACACGCCTTAAACGCGTAGCCCCAGTACAACCACGCCCACGTGCGCAGGCGATATCCAATCAGAGATGTGCCAAGAGAAAATCCCACTGACGTCAGACACATGGGCCGATCCTTCTATGATCACATGGATTTGTATTCTCGAAGCATTTACGACAATCGATTGCGTAAGCTCAATTTCCAGCAGTCACCTTGCGTCTTTTACATGCGATTGTCGTAGGTAAGAATTATCTCGAGTTTCTGAAAGAGGCTGTGTTGGGTTCAGTCTCGCCACGACTAAGTAATGAATTGTCAAGAGAAGGTCTACCATGGAGGGAGTTCTCTATAAATGGACCAACTATATTAGTGGTATGTATGCTGTGATAGTTAAAAGTTATGCGTTATAAATCAGGGAAGTCTGTAAAGCAATTAGCCTGTTTGCTAGCTCCAGTAGAGTACATTAATGAAGTTAAGCCATCATCCTCTTTAACTGTGTCGATACTTTTTTCAACGCAGTGACCAACTCAACCTCATACATTTCATTTGCTAAAACCATTGGCAGAAAAGTTCTTAAAATGATGTTTTGGGTTGTGTTTTCTTCACTTCTGACTATGGCCAGTTAAAAGCCTATTGACTGGAAAAACTAGTCAAGCCATATTATATTCATAAACATCATCAGATACATTGTTACGTGAGTCAGTTAGAGCGTGAAATGTCATTATTGCTCCTTTGTGTCTTTTGAAGGTTGGCAGCCCCGTTGGTTTGTTCTTGAAGGAGGCACTCTTTCCTACTATGACTCTCAAGAAGATGCATGGAAAGGATGTAAGGGCAGCATCAAAATATCTGTGTGTGAAATACAGGGTAAGGAAAAGTGTGTGCCTAACCTGAGCAGGAAACCTAATATTGGTTACATCACAAGCTGCACCTATTCTTTATATGCTTCAGGATATCATAATAGCACCATTACACAAGTGGATGTTTCTTCATCTTCCTGAACTTTGATGTCCCGGGGGTTGATTTTCATTCACGCAGATTACAGCTGTTATTTTTGTTTTGTGAATTTCACATTAAAACTGTCTTGGAAACTTTTTTTTTTATCATGTCCGCTGAACTTATTTTTGCTACTTTTCAAATTATGATTTTATCAATTTATCAAATTTATCTAAGACCCAGATTGTCCATCCCAACTATAATACTACATTATAAAAGTATGAATTATTACATGGTTTTAACCAGTGTGGGGGAAAGTTACTTTTAAAAGTAATGCATTACAATATTGTGTTACTACCTAAAAAGTAATTGTGTTACTTAGTTACTTTCTATGGAAAGTAATGCGTTAACGTACGGAAGAGGATTAGGGCCAAGCAATAATAAAAAAATAAAACCATCTCGAGATTAAACTTGTTAAATTTCAAGAAAAAAGTCGAAATAAAATGTTGAGAATAAACTCGTTAAATTACGAGAAAAAACTCGTTAAATTTCGAGAAAAAAGTCGAGATAAAATGTTGAGAATAAACTTGTTAAATTACGAGAAAAAAGTCGTTAAATTACGAGAACAAATTCGTTAAATTCTGAGAAAAATGTCATTAAATTTCGAGGAAAAAAGTCGAGATAAAATGTTGAGAATAAACTCATTAAATTATGAGAATAAAGTCATTAATTTACGAGAAAAAAGTCGTTAAATTATGAGAACAAATTCGTAATTTAACGAATTTGTTCTTATAATTTAACGACTTTTTTCTCATATTTTAATGACTTTATTCTCAACATTTTATCTCGACTTTTTTCTCGATATTTAATGAGTTTTTTCTCGAAATTTAACAACTTTAATCTCGAGATGGGTTTTTTCTTTTTTTTATTGCTTGGCCCTAATCCTCTTCCGTATAAACATTACATTACTTTTGCGTTATTTTTTTTCTCAACTGGGCTGGGCTTGCTTGTCTGTTTTTTTAATAACAACAAAAAAGTTCTATTTTTGGCAAATGTAAAGGCCCTTTCACACCAAAAGTGAAATGAATCAGCTTCAGGCTAATCACAAATGTGATGTTAATCTAAAGTCATTTTTGCTTATTAGTATGATTGAATTGGATCATCGAAGGTCAGCAGCAAAGACATTGGTTAATAAAGTGAGATTAAATGCATAAAGTATATTTGTTTGATTTATTACATTTAATTATTGCAGGTTTGTGCAATATTCTGAGATTGCATTTCATTGTTTTTATTCATTTTGAGGAATACTGACTCTGTTTTTGTGCAAGGTAGATGAGCAAATGCTCACATTTAGTCTAGAACTACAATAACCATCACGTTTACATAGCACACACAACACCTCTACATTTACTTACGATTTCTCTCAACATGGGGATAGGAGAGCTGTCAGTTAATACATGGGAAAACAAAGTAACTTGCGTTACTTATTTGAAAAAATAACTAAGATATTTTGTTGTAAATTTAAAAGTAATGCGTTACTTTACTAGTTACTTTTAAAAAAAAGTAATCTGATTACGTAACTCAAGTTACTTGTAATGCGTTACCCCCAACAATGCTTATAACTGTGAAGTGAAGTAAACACAACCTATTTTGATATTTATTGTGTGAAATTGATGTATTAGTATTGCTACTACTACAGCAATAAGTTTTCCTTAATACGTGATGAAACAGTAAAGAGCTGCTTGAGATAAAAGATAATTTTTTTTTTTTTTTTTTTTTTTTAAATGTGAGCAGATTAGACTGATGAAATAAACTAGTTGGAGTGTGAAGAGAATATTTTTGATTGTCACATTCCCCAAAGTGTTTGAAGTTGAAGAAACACCCAAGTACTGTATTACAACTTTTGTGAATGATCTTACAAAAGGCATACTTATGCTAATCCTCTTCCCTTTGCCCATTGTAGTTCACCCATCGGATTTCACAAGGGTTGATCTGATCATTCCAGGAGAACAGTACTTTTATCTCAGGGCAATTAATGCAGCAGAGAGGCAGAAATGGCTTGTGGCGTTAGGAACTGCAAAAGCCTGTCTTACAGACAACCGAACCAAGAGAGAAAAGGGTGAGTGTTATATTTCTGCTGAAGCAGACAAGATATTCTCTGTAGATCATCTAACTTTTCTTCTTTTGTTAATATGACAGTGAAATATGATAAAGTAATTTATAGGGCATTGCAACCAAAATATGGCAGTGTATATTGTGTTCTGGTCTTTAGTCCATGTCTATAAGCTTTTAAGCTCCTACAATATGACAAAATTAACTTTTAGCAGTTATACACATTAAATATTTACATTTCTAGGATTTTTACATTCCAGGAAAACATTTCCAGGAAAACATTTACCAAAAATATTGTTGTCCTGTCCTCAACTTCCTGTTTTGATAGACAATACAGGAAACAAAACTGTGCTTCAAACCATTTCATGGGTTTCGAATGAAATTACATAACTCATTCAGATCATGATATTTCCTCATTTTGCAATTCTCAAGAATTGTCAAACTAAGTCTATGAAGAAAATGAGTGTCAACAGTCGTCTCTTCTATTTTCTTAGAGCTCCAGGAAAGCACAGAAGCTCTGAAAACAAAGATGTCTGAGCTAAGGCTTTACTGTGACCTTCTCCTTCAGCAAGTGAACAAAATACAAGAAAGTCCTCTGGCAGAGATGACAGCTGATTCTGGGGAGGTAAGGGAGTGTTGTGTTGATTTTCAGAGTCGACCTTCACTACCTTCTGCTTTACTATGCACATTTCAAGGACAAAATTGAGGAAACATAAATGCGTACCATTAAACAATTTACAAACTCATCAAACATCAGTAATGCAGGGTTATAAGTTTATCTGGCCATACCTTATCATTCTAAGGATGTGTTCACACTTGTAGTTCAGTTCTCTTGGTTCTTTTGGTCCGGACCAAAAAAGAAAATGATACATTTAGTCCTGGTTCGCTTAGCATTCACACTGTAATTTTTAACACCGAACCTAAAGATACAAAACAAAAACAAAAAACTGCATTTATGACGTATATTTTGCGTCGGAACTGGTCGAACATGCAAAACAATGCTGTGTTCTGGGCTAAATGCGCTTGCTGTATGTGCGTACATATGATGGAGCTGACAACTCGTGAAAATGTTTAGGAGTCAAAATGGCACCAGGAATCCCGCCGTCACACACACAAATGAAGATTTGCTGTGAGGAGACGTGATTCTGATTTCGTACTGAACTGTGATGGGCAACATCGCGACTATGTCTTTATGCCAGAGTTCATTTTAGACCCATCTTTTCAGGGGTCTCGGTCCACTTGTTTGGTGTGCACCAGGGTTCGGATGGCAGCGTTCACACTTATTCAAATGAACCGCACCAACAGAGCAATCGCACCAGAGTTTGTTTTAATCGAACCAAACCTGCCAAGTGTGAACACACCCTAAATAGGTGTGCTTTGTCTTTATCACAAAATCAAGGGTCAAAAATCTGCCCTAAACTGCTCAGACTGGTCAAGTGGCTCTGGAAATTCAGTTTTGGTATGTGTTGATTTCAGGTAGGGGATGAGACAGGAAATCTAGTGAAGTCCACATGCACGACCTTCTTGAAGACCCTGGAGGAGTGTATGCAGATTGCTAGCCATACCTTTAATCCAGACCTTCTGAGTCGGACCCCTCCAAGCTCTCCTCCTGTGGCTACCATCAAACCTCAGAAGGTATGCTATAATCACCAAATGGAAAATACAAAAGTTTGTGCTGTTGTCTGATTCGGTTTGTCAGAAACTAAAATATTTTCTTATTTCCATAGATCAAATCTACTGTTCCAAAAAATCAGCACCCGGGAGAAACGTGAGTTCAGTAATGTTAATGTACTCTTGTGGGTCAGCTGTTTGTTTGTCTCTAAAATGTTGAAAATGTGTGATATGCAGACAAAAGGACTTAATAAACACCGCAGGAACATCAGCACATGAGAGTGGAACAGAAAATGAACCTCCTCCATCTCCTCAAGAAAGCATACCTACATCACCTACAGGTTTGCCAAGCGTCTGATTTTAGAACTGGTTACGTGTGCTACATTTTGACTTGCCTCAACTTTCATTTCCTATCTTGTCTATGTCTTGTTTGGTTTAGGAAGTGGTTTAATGGAGGACCAAGAGGAGCCCATGGAGCCTCATAATGGCTCTTCATCAAGCACACATGACCCTGAAGAACCTGTAGAAGAGGAGAAGGACAAACTGCCCGAAGAAGCAGAGCATGCCCAAGGAAAACAACAGGAAGTCTCCCATACCCCCACACAGAACAAAGAAGAAAAGGCCACTGAAGAAATCCAGGCAGACCTGGAAGTGAATGAGCTTCAGTCTGAGAACAAACAGGAAGAGGAAGATAAGGTGGACACATTCTTCAGTACCATGAGCCACAGGTATGAGGAGCCTCCGTTGCTGTGATCCTCTGAGGGAACGAGATGAATGTACTGCACACATTTACACAATTCAGAATGTTCTTTTTGAAAATTAGATGTGGTCATGTTAATGTCAAGTTACAGCTAAACTCATACTCCTGGTTTCACAGACAAGGCTTAAGTGAAATGCATGTCTGAGCTGTTTTAACTGAAAGCAGCTTGCAGTTACGTATCTTAAAATATGTCAGTGCCATTGTTTTGTCATATGTATTCACATTAGATTTTAAAGCAACAAAATTCATTTGCAATAAGACAAACCAGATTCAAATTGCCCGGCAAATTTGTAAAGCAAAGAACAATCATTTCTAGCTGATCAACATTATGAAAACTGGTGAAACCTTTAGGAACTTAAAACTCCTAATATTACTTCCAATATTTCCAAATTATGTTCATTTTCATAGAGTGGGCCAATATCGTGACGATTATTTAAAATCAATCGGGAGAAGCAGATATCGTTATCGTGATTAAAATACGATTAATCGTGCAGCCCTAATTTAATTTAATTTGACTTGACATTTGATATTCAACAGTATTCTTGACATTTTTTCAACAGTGCTTTTGATCTGCCTGCATTGACACTATTCTTTAAAAGGAAAATGATATACCAATTATCAATGTAAAGCTGCTTTGACACAATCTGCATTGTAAAAAGCGCTATATAAATAAGGGTGACTTGACTTGACTTGACTTGTCTCAAGATGCACACCAGTAATGTTTTTTTTTCTAAAAGCCGCTTAAAATTATAACTGAACTAAGGCCTAATCCTGGCTTAATCTAAGCCCTGTCTGTGAAACCGGGCCTTAGAATTTTGTTTACAGAAATGTGCTATATGCAGAGTCAGCATTTCAATGAAAATCTAGAAATCTCCATAGAGTTACATTGTGTTCTAAGGAACCAGCAATGCGATAAAGTAATGTTATCAATCCTGTCTGTTCCATGTTAAAGGAATGTCCAGGTTAAGTGCTAGTTAAGGTCTTTAGAAAGAATCTGTGCTGTGAATGCTGTGAAACCACAGAAAACTTGTTGGACACATCTGACAGTTCATAAAAACCAAATGAAAAATGCATCGACTGAAATGCAGAAGTCTGTGAGATAATTTGAAGTGTTTTGCCTGGTTAGATTATGGTTTTAAAAAGGCACTTCCCACAAATAGGGTACACTTATTTCTCCCATAACTTTTTTTTTTACAGCATTAGAGGTACAAATCCCATTTTTAGTTAACTATAAAGTAGGCACGTTCACTCCATGTCAGAAAAACAAAACATAATTTTCTGAGAGCTCAGACTTGACCGCTGCAACATTATGCAGAAACATATTAAATGTCTACTTCACTAAATAGTTATCTTGTATTATTTCTGTTCAATAATCCCATAATTGTTTATTGTTAATGTCTTATTGCAAGAGTAATATGAAAATAAATCACATACAGTACAGTCCAAAAGTTTGGAACCACTAAGATTTTTAATGTTTTTAAAAGAAGTTTCGTCTGCTCACCAAGGCTACATTTATTTAATTAAAAATACAGTAAAAAACAGTAATATTGTGAAATATTATTACAATTTAAAATAACTGTTTTCTATTTGAATATATTTCACAAAGTAATTTATTCCTGTGATGCAAAGCTGAATTTTCAGCATCATTACTCCAGTGTTCAGTGTCACATGATCCTTCAGAAATCATTCTAATATGCTGATCTGCTGCTCAAGAAACATTTAATGTGTACAATTGTACAAAATATTTGTGTACAATATTTTTTTTCAGGATTATTTGATGAATAGAAAGTTCAAAAGAACAGTGTTTATCTGAAATCTAATCTTTTGTAACATTATAAATGTCTTTACTGCCACTTTTGATTGATTTAATGCATCCTTGCTGAATAAAAGTATTCATTTCTTTAATTTCTTTTCAAAAAAATAAAATAAAAATTCTTACTGACCCCAAACTTTTGAACGGTAGTGTATAATGCTACAGAAGCTTTGTATTTCAGATAAATGCTGTTCTTTTGAACTTTCTATTCATCAAGGAATCCTGAAAAAAAAAAAAAGTACACAACTGTTTTCAACATTGAAAATAATCATAAATGTTTATTGAGCAGCAAATCAGCATATTAGAATGATTTCTGAAGGATCATGTGACACTGAAGACTGGAGTAATGATGCTGAAAATTCAGCTTTGCCATCACAGGAATAAATTACTTTGTCAAATATATTCAAATAGAAAACAGTTATTTTAAATTGTAATAATATTTCACAATATTACTGTTTTTTACTGTATTTTTAATTAAATAAATGTAGCCTTGGTGAGCAGACGAAACTTCTTTTAAAAACATCTTAGTGGTTCCAAACTTTTGGACTGTACTGTACATTACTTTTTAATGTAGCTAGCACAAGTTTGATAACTAATTCCCTTCTAAATAAACTAAATTTTATTAATAATGCATTTGTAGATTGACTGTTACATCTTGTATTGTTACTTCAAATATTACAGCAACATTTGATCTCAAAGTTAGCAGACTAAATGGATTACCTATTTTGTTTATATATGAATTTTAGAATTTAGAATTTAGAATGACTTCCGGAATTTAACAGACAAGCACCTTCCTTGCTGGAAAAGAAAGCTTTTAAGACTGTAATCTGTACCTTGTTTGTGGAAAGTTCCAAATAATGAACTAAATGTCTCACATTTTCATATATAATGGTTTCAACATGTAAACATTTGCAAGACAAATGGTCCATGATTAAATGTTCATCATGGTATGTTTTCTTTTGATCACTCAAAATGAGGCCCAGCCTGTGATATGAGGGTTTGTAGACTCTTTTGCTATACATAATTCTTTCATCTTCTTTATGTAATAATGAGGTCATCACATAACTACAACACTAATCTGTTCCAACAACCTTCATTGGGCTTAAACTAAATTGAATTGAGCCAGTAGTGTTATCAAAGCAATGTGTCGTTATTCAGATATGAAAACCTTTTCAGTATTATGCAACTGTGTGAAGGTTGTACAAGTTTTCATTTACTAAACCTGTATTTAACGTGTGCTGTTCTTGATTAAGGACTGCATGCTCCAAACTGGTTTTCTTCTGCTTCGGCTATGCCTGCTTTTGTATTTGGTGTTTTATTTCATCAAATAAATGTGGTTCTGTTGATGTGTGTACTAATGCCCATGTATTGTCCTTGTGTGAATGTCTGTGGTTTTTTCTTGTAGATTTAGTGATATAAAACTGGAGGACGGCAGTGGTATTCCCACACAGGCCTTTTTGGATTCTTGCTATGCTATAGTGCCGGTTTTAGGTAGGACACTCTATCTTTCACGCTCCCTTTTCCGCCCTTTCTTTGCTTTGTCTCTTTCCTCCTGTCGGTTCTGTCGGCTTTCTCATTCTCCGTTCTCATTAGCGTTGTGCTTATTAGAGGTTGTAAAAGGCTCCTGGGGACATTGATTTCTGACACTCGGTGCATGTGTCGGCTCGCCATGTGCCCTTGATTTTAGTTTTTTTTTTTTTTCTTATATTATTCTGCATCTCGTATTAGTCTGCCCAGTTAATCCTTCATTCTCCCTCAGGCATGGTCATGCATGCTCTGCTATGTCTTTATACTGGGACAGTTCGGTGAGTATCTGACCAAGAACTGTGGCCTAAAACAACAAGAAAATAAAGTCGAACTGTATCAGCAATCACTTATATAAGCTTTTGTACTGCACTTTTTTCTTAAGAGCATACAGTAGTAATGTGGTAATGGCTTTTTTGTTTGTTTTTTTGAAGGGGCACTAGTTAGTCTATTGCAGTTTTTAACCTCACTTTTATTTTCTGTAGTTTGATTGGGCATGATGCTTCTGAAAGTGATTGGGTTAGGTCTGGTGGTGGCTTTAACTTGCACATCAAGAATCGATCCATGTGCAGAAAGATCATGAACTGACATGAAATTTTATTTCCCACAAACATTTATAGATCTTCACAAATAATTAATAAATACTGTGATTCGCCACCCATATATACACACAACACCGTTCAAAAGTTTGGGGTCGGTAAGATTTTTTTAATGCTTTTGTAAGAAGTCTCTTATGCTCACCAAGGCTGAATTTTCTTTAGTCTTCAGTGTCACATGATCCTTCAGAAAAAAATTCTGAAATGCTTTTTTGGTGCTCAAGAAAGATTTCTTCTTATTGTTATCGGTAATGAAAACAGTTTTGCAGCATAATATTTTTGTGAAAACTGATACATTTTCAGGATTCTTTGATAAATAGAATATTCAAAAGAACAGCATTTATTTAAAATAGTTTTTTTGTGATATTGTAAGTTATGTTATTGTTAATTATTGATTAAAAATTACTGTCACTTTAAATAAATGAATCCATCCTTGCTGAATAAATGTATTAATTTCTTTAAAAAAAAACTTACTGACTCCAAACTTGTGAACCTTAGTCTATGTTTAGGCAAAAAATTAGTTTAACCAACAAAGTACTTACAAAGGCTTTCTCCCCTCAGACAAGCTTGGACCAACTGTCTTTGCTCCAGTTAAACTAGATTTTGTGGGAAACATTAAGGTAAGTGTAACACGCAAACAATGAAACTCAATGCATCCTTTTTTCTTTTTTTTTTCTTTTTTTTATAAAAGCAACTGTAAATAATACATGGCATATTTTGAATTACATGAGCAGTGGGATTATGGATTATAGATTCACTATAATAATACAAATATATATAGTATAAAATATATAATAATCAATGTAACCCATTTATTTCCTTATTAAAATGCATGGAAAAACAAAATTCCTTGAGCCTGTGAATTTAAAACTTGGAGTTAGAGTATTGTTTTTTTTCTTTCAGTGTTCCAAATTATAAATTCCACAAACATGTATATTTCTGTCTTCAGCATATTTCTGAAGTATGTTTTGAATTGTGCCAATATAATCAAATCAAACTGAATCAGAATGTCTTTATTTTCTTTTTTTTTTAGCAAATTGTCAGAGCAAATATTTAGTCAGTGGTGTATAAAGTACTCGAAAACCATACTTGAGCGAGAGTATAGATATCTTACCAGAAAATGACTTTGGTAGAAGTTAAAGTCACTGTTTAGAATGTTACTTGAGTAAAAGTTTTAAAGTATGTGATATTTTTTGTACTTAAGCATTGAAAGTAAAAGTACAAGTACATGTAAAATACAAAAGGAGTAAAAAAAAAATTATTAAAAATTGTTCTATACACAGTTTGAGCAGCAAGATTGTTCAGTTTTATCTCTTTCTTGCATTTTGTTTCTTTGAATTAGAAAAAATGGCTAAATGTTTATTGTAGTTTTTAAATATATAAAAAAAACGAATATATTAATTATACATAGATCGTTCATGTTAATTCATAGTGCATTATAACTAATGTAAGAGACAATTTTAAAATGTTAAAATGTAAATGTTGAAATTAAAACTTTTATTAACCTTATTTAATGTTACAAATGAACTTTTATTTTAAAGTGTTACCATTATATATAAATCCAAACAGTCATGCTTAAAAAATTACCATCTTTACACACAAAGGCATAGCATGGGTCTATTATATGTATACTTTCACATATTATTTGCCTCTATTTTAGAAAACTTGATGATTATCTAATTAAAATGTGTTACAGTGCCGATAAAAAAAGAACTGAAATCAAATACATTCTGTCACTGCATGAAGAGAATACAGTTTAAATGTGCAACTTCGCTGGATAATGAATGCATAACAGCGAACAAATGGATATAAACTAATGCAACTGAATGGTAACAATCGTGACATTAAACAGTTGGTGTTTTTGTCACATTGTTTTAACCGCTTGAGATACTACTAATGTTAGCATCCTCTCAGCCTCGACGGCAAAAATTCTGCTGTTCTCCAGTAATGCAACATCTAGTCAACAAACTAATTACTTTAAAATGATATGAAAATATGTACTGTAGTGTACACTGTATAACATACCGTTTTGTTGTCTGTTTTAAATCCGTTTTTGAAGTGTCCTGCTCTGTGCAGCGCACAGCCTCACGTCACGTGTCAAAACAAACTCTATGAGGCATCAGTGATAGTTTTTATTTCGCCTCTAGAGGCCGCTCTCTTACTGTATAATGACAGTGCTCTCAGCCGCTCCAGCAACGGACGCAACCCGGAAAATGAAATCAACCACGGTTCTGCGAGCACTGGTTTGCACATGCTTGCTTGCAGTCTGTGTTCTTCTGACTTTATTTTGTAGTAGGTAACACAAATGCTTTGGGAAAATGTATCCGAGTAAATGTATACTTTTTATTTAGGAAATGTAGTGGAGTAAAAGTAAAAGTTGACAGAAATATAAAAACTCAAGTAAAGTACAGATTCTCCCAAAAATACTTAAGTACTGTAACAAAGTATTATTACTTCGTTACATTATACCACTGTATTTAGTTAATAGGCTTGACCACTCAAAGTGCTGCCCGTGATGACTTAGAGATGGGTTTGTAGTGGGGTTCTTTCCATATTATATGAATTAGGTCTTCAAAGGTTGGATTAGAGATTATGGCTAACGGGGTCAACATAAGCGGTTTCCTAGGGTGCAAAATGACAGGCGGGGCACCTCTCGAGAGGAAGGCCCTATTCTGCGGGGGCACTAGAGGGTGCTATGCACCCTCAAATAAAAGCAAGAGCATCCTCAGTTGATACTGTAACAATATCAAAATGATTAAACTGATTTGACAAATGCTAGTGTGTATTCTGGAGAGTGTCAAAGACTTTCTATTTACAACAATGTTTTTGTAACGTTGAGCAATGAAGCCAATCACTGGCATGTCTGTTGATTTCTTGAACGCAACGGCCAATCAGAGGTGTTTAAGTTAGTCAGAATCTACCTGCCGCTCACAACGCGACTTTTTGTTTAGTACTGAGTTCTGCACGCTTGCGAATCCTCTCATTATAACAAACGAAGTGTAGACACGATGTAAACAAGAGATTCATTGTGCAGTGTAGACGGTTTTGATTATAACAGAACTTTGTGAGATAAACTGAGATGAGTGACCGCTTTTTAGTGCGCTCTTTGTGTGCATTTATGCCACCATCCCTTTAGTACTTTAGATTACAAAATGATTACAATAAAGTTGATATCAACGAAAAAACTTAAAGGTGCCCTAGAATTAAAAATTGAATTTATATTGGCATAGTTAACAAGAGTTCAGTACATGGAAATGACATACAGTTAGTCTCAAACTCCATTGTTTCCTCCTTCTTATATAAATCTCATTTGTTTAAAAGACCTCCGACGTACAGGCGAATCTCAACATAACACCGACTGTTACGTAACAGTCGGGATCATTAATATGTACGCCCCCAATATTTGCATATGCCATCTCATGTTCAAGCCATTAGACAAGGGCAGGACGTCTGGATGTGCCCAGCTGAATCATCAGACTAGGTAAGCAAGCAAGGACAATAGCGAAAAATGGCAGATGGAGCAATAATAACTGACATGATCCATGATAACATGATATTTTTATTGATATTTGTAAATTGTCTTTCTAAATGTACATTAGCAACATGCTAACGAAACTGTTAAATGTGGTTAAAGTTACCATCGTTTCTTACTGTATTCACGGAGACAAGACTTGTTATTTTCATTTTTTTAAACATTTGCAGTCTGTATAATTCATAAACACAACTTCATTCTTTATAAATCTCTCCAACAGTGTGTAATGTTAGCTTTAGCCACGGAGCACCATCAAACTCATTCAGAATCAAATGTAAACATCCAAATAAATACCATACTTACGCGATTAGACATGCTGCATGACGAACACTTTGTAAAGATCCATTTTGAGGGTTATATTAGCTGTGTAAACTTTGTTTATGCTGTTTAAGGCAAGCGTGAGCTCCGTGGGCGGGGAGCGTGAGCATTTAAAGGGGCCGCAGCCTAAATCGGCTCATATTTAATGATGCCCCAAAATAGGCAGTAAAAAATTCATTTAAAAAAATGTATGGGGTATTTTGAGCTGAAACTTCACAGACACATTCAGGGGACACCTTAGACTTATATTACATCTTTTGAAAACATGTTCTTGGGCACCTTTAATTGTTGACAGCGTTATGTTGGACTAATTTAAACACTGCCTGCATCATGATTTAATATTATATTACATTACCGTAACGCGTTAATTATGCACGACAGTGCAGTTACCTTAGGTATTAGTTTTGCCATTAGCATTGTTTAAACTGCAAGTAAAGTGCGGTGTATTTTATTTAAAATATAAATATAAGCTTCTATTGTGTATTTTTTTTTTTTATTATATTGCTACTTGCTTTTACTTGACCAAAAAACTCCAAAGTGACTTCTTTTAAAAAACACCATAACTAGGATTTTAGTCTAAAGCATTCATGAATTGCAAACAAGTTTATGTATGTCATTTTCCATTGTATGCTCAAAAATGGGGAGGCTAATTTACTGCATTTTGTCAATTTGTAGTTTAATTCTAGTGTGATACTTTTTCCATTTTTGTTAGTTGTTGCTTATCATCACCATTTATTTACTTTATATTTATGTTAAAATTTAATTTACTTTATTACTATTCATGTTTTATTATAGTAAATTGCAGTTCATATGAAAGATGAGCATTTGCAGTAATTTATTATTTATTTTTTTATTTCTAAAATCTTGCCTAGGGCACCATCACATTCAGGGCCAGCCCTGGGGTTAACAAATGTCCACATTCAGTGTCTCAGTAATTGTTTGGGATGTCACCATAACCACTAGAGGGCATCATAACTTGATCTGAGAGTTCATCCTCCTTATTTCAGAAAATCCAGCAGAAGGTGGTGTCCGATCCTGAGAGTTTCCCCACCCTACAGAGCATCGTGCTGCACGAGGTGGAGACAGAGGTGGCACGGGTGCGGAACTCGGCCACAGAAGCGCTTCTATGGCTTAAACGGGGACTCAAGTTCCTCAAAGAATTCCTTTCTGAAATCAATACAGGCATGAAGGACATCCAGGGAGCTCTTAGTAAGTCACATGAACAAGTGTAAAACAGTTTGTGTTGCAAAAAGAAAGTGACACATGGTTCAGAATGTCCAATCAATACAGTTCTTTGTTATGTCTCCTGTTGAAAAGTTTTTTTTTCTTTCAGATAATGCATATGGAAAAACATTACGGCAATATCACGGATGGGTTGTTCGAGGAGTCTTTGCAGTAAGTATTGTGCTAAGAGCTGTTTTTCCATTTTAAAGGAATAGTATATATATATATACAATATAGTGTATATATATATATATATATTCAATATATTGAATTATTATGCAGCTCTTTCCATACAAGCTCCAAAAAGGACAAAATTAGATCCGAATAAAAAATTTGAAAGTTCAGTTTAAAGTATGTCCAAATAAAAATAAATAAATATGTACAGATCCCTGCACATGACATTCAAGGAGAAAAAAGCAAGATATTGTAGCCACGAATAAAGAATTCATTCCCCCCGCTTTAACTAAAACAAACAAACAAACAAACAAACAAAAAATTGATTTTGAAAAATCCGTTCTATTTCCAACTCTTTTTTTTTTTTTTCAGTTATGGGCTGTGCATCGATTCTTTAAAGTCACCATGAATTCAAAATTGAAAGTTTTATGGAATATTGCAGTATTTATTATAAATTACTTATCTGTGCACATCGTTATTTTTTTTTAAATGCATATGCCCTTGTAATCTTTCAACAAAATAACTTCCCCTGCCTCTTGCAACAACATCTTTTCTCTGATGATGTGTTTTTTGGCGTGAGGGCCTGTCACTCACATGACAATACAGCAGTAGCAAAGCACAACCATCCAATGATCCAATCAATTCCTGATGGACAAAATCAAGTCCTGCCCTGCATTTTTTTTTTTTTTCTTTTCTCATTTGACAAGCCCTTTCACTCAGATATACGTCACAATAAGGGAAGAAAAGACTAGGGTTGCCCTCGACTAAAGATTTTTCTGTTCGTAAAGTTTCTACTACTTACATGTTTCAGATGATAAGCCATATTTGAGGTCGATAAATGATAGGCGAGCGTTTGGATGTCCTGCAATTACCACATAAACCAGCTGTTAACGATCTGTCCGTCACAGACTGCGTGATTTCCTGAATTTTTTTTTTTCCTTCGACTAATCAACTAATACATTTTTGGTCGACAACACCTCTTCTCATCGAATAACGGTTAGTCGACTATTAGGGGGCAGTCCTAGAAAAGAATCACAATTTCCGTATCATGCCAACTTTAAAAATATTGTTTTGTGTTCCACTGAAAAATAACAATAAACAGTTTTGGAAAAATCCCCTTAGGCCTTTCTGACTCTGTTTGTTTGTGTATGTTAGCTGGCTCTACGGGCCGCCCCGTCCTATGAGGGCTTCATGGCTGCACTGGTTTCTCATGAAGGTGATGAACTGAAGGAGGGCTTTACAACCGGCATGCATCGAGACCTTGACTTCTACCTGCCAGCTATGGGGAAGCAGCTGTCCATCCTTGATGCTCTCTATGAAGAGTACGGCTTGGAATCAGACGAGATCGTGTGACTAACACAAACGCACCCGCACAGCGAACACAGCTTGCTTCTGACGGAGCTCATCGGTTTCAGTGGTGGAGTTGTAACTCTTTCACCCACTGTGGTAACCAAACCCTGAGTTAGTGTTGAAGATAGGAAGGTTTCTGTGAGGGCAGGGCTTGCAAAGACTGGCCAATAAGAGTGTGTTGGATAATGTGGCTTCTGCAAATTCCAATAACAGTCATGCCTGCAAAATTGAAACAGCCGCATCAAAAGGGGGGCAGGGTGTGATTCCAAGTGTTTTCAGGGAACAGCTGTATTTTTAGAAACCTTCAGTGGAGTGTTTTGTTGACATTGGTTGTATGTTTTTTCATACACATTTTGGCATCAGAGTGAAAACTGCAGATATGGTGAAGAAGATAATATACTGTATTGTTTACTTGGCAGTGAAGGTGTTAGTCGCAGTATGCTTATTCACAGTAAAAGTGCAAAAAAATGCACTTGTTCTTTTTCTCCTCGCTTGAAATATTTTGTTCAGAGACTCACATCTCATTCATTTTAGACTAGCACAAAACTAAGAATTATTCAGAGACCTTTCGGGAATTCAGATAAACATGCATCATGAAACCTTTAAGTATACAGGGACTGTGGTGGGCTATTTTTGCAGCGACATAATCTTTAAACACATTCACAATGGCTCCAATTCAGGACTCGTAGGATCAACTTGGTGATAGGGACCAAAGGAGTTTCTTTTTCTTGGTTTAGTGGAGAGATTCCCGACTATAGAAAAAATGTAGTTGTGATCTTGGATCTTCATCTACAAAAGGAAAGATGTCATGATATTTCCTCAGTGGCTTTATTTATTGATGTATTTATAAGAATACCAATTCTAACTGTTGATTTTATTGTAAGAATCACACTATGCTCGCTCTCAAATCATATGAATGATACTAATTTGTGCATGTTGCATTGCATGGGTTTCGTTTTTATATTTCTAAATGCAGATTTGTATTACTTAATGATTAGCACATAATATGAGGATGAATGTTCTAGGTTTATATTTTATTCTAATTGCATTCCACACAGTTTTAAATTAAAATCCCACAAATCATTGTCTTTGTAAATATGCCCTCTTAACATTGTCCACTTTTTTTGCATTCCTTTTTAATTCCAGTATTGAACTGTCACAATTTATCCGATATGTTCTTTACAATAATCTTTAAAATGATAGTTCGCCCAAAAATGAAAGTTCTGTCGTAATGTAATTTCAATGACGTATGACTTACTTTTGCAGAACAAAAGATATTTTGAAGAGAATAAAACAAAATAAGACATTTCTCAAAATACCTTCTTGTATATTCCATAGAAGAAAGAAGAAAGTCATAGATTTTTTTTTTTCAGACATGAGGGGGAGTGAATGATGACAGAATTTTCAATTTTGGGTGCACTAACCCTTTAAATCTTTATTAAATCAATAAGACTTCAGTTGAAAAGCAGCAAATAACAGCATTATCCTTAAAAATGTTTAGTTTAACTTCTTTGGTTTACCCAGGAATAGCACACAGGATAGGATCCATGTTGTTATTCACTAGTATTAAAATGTCTATATGCCTTTTTATATGTATTTACTAACTGTAATTTTTAAATTGTATGTCATTTATAATGAATTGGCTGCAGTGTGTTTTTTTTTAATTCAAAATATGCAAAATTCTTAGCAACATAGATCAATTTTGTATTTTCAAAGTCATGAGGTGACCAATAAGCGGCGTTATCCATCCAAGTGACAGTTTTAGACACACAAGTAATGTTACATCGTCGTTGTGACACTCAATCCTTCAATATCTGGATGTGGTTGCCAGGATACTCTCACCACAACAAGGATGATCACTAGACTCAATAATTAGGGCCAAGAATAGAAGGATTGTTTTTACGTGCACTTGTGCATGTGTGATAGAGGGAGAAAGTTTTTTGTTTTTTTTTCTCATCTGTCAAAATGCATAGCAAATAACCAGAGTTGTGTTTTCTTTGATTCTTTAAGAATGTATTCTACATGACTGTTCTGTAGTGTGACTATATGTAGCCTACTATAACCGAATATAATATTTATTATATGGGCATCATGACAGTTCTGAGAGGTGCTATATTGCTTTCCATACATTGGAAACTCTTTACCTATGCAGCATTGCTCCATCCATTTTCAGGGGCTGGTGGGATAACATTCGGGAGAACAGCTTTGGCTGATGGATGCCAAATTGCAACACTCCCAACATTCCACCAACAACTTCTGGCCCACAGACAGCATTTTCCATTGACCTTTCCATTGACCTTCCATTCAAGCTTCCTGGAAGGAGATGTCTAATTAGATTTCAGCAAAACAAACAGAACCTAAAATATTTTTGAATATCACACACAAGCTTGTATACAACAGTTTAAGAAGTTAATATTAAGTAACTCATATTTTCACACAGAAGTTGAATGTGTTTTTGCATCATACTGCACTGCCTTTCAATTTAAAAACGCACTAAACCGATGGGGGCCGTTCACATAACGCGTTTTTGTATTCCACTGATACTTTTCCATTGATTTTCTATGTAAAGGCGTACTAGACGGACGTGTTTGACCATTGTGCTCGTGTCTTTTGCAGCATCGTGTGCAAATGCGCTGCTCAAGTTAAAAAGTTCAAATTTCAAGCGTCTCAACTCTTTTTCCGGTCCATTGACCTGCGTTTTGTTCAGTGTTTTATAAAATGAATCATTTGAGGAAATAATTCAGTGTCTCACTAATATAGACAGTTGCGTAATTTGATTTGCTTACCTGCCTTTCACGACTCCTCTCCAATGTCCATTGAACCTACACTCCAAACACTCTGTGTTACTAGGTCAACGGGGTACTTTTTGCCTACTGTTTTTCGAATATGTATTCGTACCTACTAATCTTTTGCTCTACTGTTTTTTCATACTTTGCCTACTTCTCTTCTTTATAGTATGATAGTGGGACGTGGCTATATTCTATCTGAAATGCGCAAATGCGTAATGATTTGAAAACATCTTGGTTACACATGTAACCCTCGTTCCCTGAAGGAGGGAATGGAGACATTACATCAGATCATTCTGAGGAATGGAGTCTTGTCTGAGAGCCCAATCACCTTTGAGTGGTAGCAAAATAAGCCAATGGTACGCTAAGTACATTGGTCTGCAGAATTTGCATCGTGATCTCCGCCCCGCTCTGTGGGTATATAAGGAGCAGCGCAAGCATACTCGCATTCAAGTTTTCACTGAGGAGCCGAGCCGTGTGACCCGGCCATTCAGCGGTACAGCAATACGTTCCCTCCTTCAGGGAACGAGGGTTACATACATAACCAAGACATTCCCTTTTATTTACATGGTCCCTAAAAAACACCACAATGGCTGTCTTCCAGCGTTATGCGTAAGCGATAGCACCCTGTCGTGAGGCTTAGCATGAGCGAAGGGCTGGACTTAGCACAGAGGCACTGGGTAGCATATTCCAGCTAGAAGTATGCCAACAGGCTTACTGCTCGTAGGAGGTCTTACACACAAGTGTTAGACATCTACAGTGCTGGAGGAACCCAAGGCTCTGAACTGAGGAGAATAGCACACGCATCAAGTCCGTGGAGTTGAATGGTGCAGCAAGCAAATTGATGCCATACAAGTCCTGTCTACTGGTCTGAAGGGGCAAGTACACGGGAGGAGCCTGTGCTCTACACGGAGATTATAGAATCTCGCAAATGTCTTAGTTGTCACCCAGCCCGCAGCTCTACAAATGTCTGTTAGTGATGTGCCATGCACCAGCACCCAGGAGGAAGCAACACTCCTGGTTGAGTAAGCTTTCACCCCTAGGGGGCATGGCAGGTCTTGAATTTGGTAAGCCAAGACTATAGCATCCACTATCCAGTGGGATACCCTCTGCTTGGAGACAGCCTTTCCCTTCTGCTGGCCTCCGTAACAGACAAAGTGCTGGTCTGAGGTCCTGAAGCACTGAGTTCTGTCTACGTAAGTGCGGAGAGCATGTACTGGACAGAGCAGCGCCAGGGCTGGGTCTGCCTCCTCTGGGTCAGTACTTGCAAGTTCACCACCTGACCTCTAAAAAGAGTGGTGGGAACTTTGGGCACATAACCAGGCTGGGGTCTCAAGATCATGAGAGATTTTCCAAATGGAAATGCCTGCAGGTCCCTGACCCTCTTTACCAAAGCCAAAGCCATCAGGAGCGCAGTCTTTAAAGATAGAAATTTCAGCTCGACTAAGAGCAAAGGCTTGAAGGGAGCTCTCTGCAGTGCAGATAGAACTACTGCAACGTCCCAAGAGGGCACCTGCTGAGGGTGAGGTGGATTGAGCCTTCTAGCCCCTCTCAGGAACCTGACGATCAGACTTACCGTCAATGAGATCATGGTAAGCCGCAATGGCAGCCACATAGACCTGAGGTGGCAAGGTACCTTAACCTTCCACGTCCCGTCCAGAACCAACACATGCAGGTTCCACAGATCGGGATGCCGGTGCCAGAGGGTGCCCCCTCTCTTAGAAAGAAGGTCCTTCCTCAGAGGAATTGGCCAGGGAGGTGCTGTCACAAGACCCCATTCGTCAGAATGATCTGACGTAACGTTGAACGTGACCATCTGAAAGGGAAGGGCGGTTACTAACAAGTGGCTAAATGGGACTACAGAGGTTGTTAGTGACATTTAACATCACAGCGAGCAGGAAAACACATCTATTCACTAGTTCGCTTTTACAACCTCATTGTTAATAATCACACTTTTGCAAACTATTGAAACTTTCATGGAAAATGTTTTTAAATAAAGAATAAAAGAGTTGTCGGAAGCTTAGTGGTGGTGACGTTGAAGTCATGCGACTGTGGTGGTTTGTTTTATCCTGCCGATTGTATTGAGGCTTCAAAATTTATAAAAGTTGTGTTCATTTGTGAAGATTATCATGATGCAAAAAACATGTATGAATCATAAACTTGTCCTTACCTATTTGCTGCTTCTCTGCCGCTTCTATTTGTAAGCTTCTCTGACAACCTACTGTATATGACAAGCTGCTTCTTCTTCAGCTTTTGCCTTGATACTCAACATAAATGCGGACACTGCCTCCTAGTGGTCTGCATGCACGTCGACGTGGACAATGATGCAGAAGTATAAATGAAAACAGACGCATAGCCTACGGCGCACAGCTTACGGCGTAGGTCGGACGCAGAAGTATAAATCAGCCTTAACTTTCGGGGTGACCTACAAAAATACTTAATTGCAGCATTTATAGACCTAGTCTGTCTATGCAATTTAACTAAATCTATTTTAGAATTAGATTTTTATATTGATGAAAACTCATCTAATCTAAGATTTAAGTGAAGTTCCCGTACTCGGAATTTGTGCTCTGCATTTCACCCATCCAAGTACACACACACAGCATTGAGTATTGAACACACACCATGAACACACACCCAGAGCAGTGGGCAGCCATTTATGCTGCAGGGCCCGGGGAGTGATTGGGGGTTAGGTGCCTTGCTCAAGTTCCAGTTGTGGGTAGTGAGAGTGGAAGAGAGCGCTGTTCATTCACTTGCCCATCTACATTTCCTGCCGGTACTGAGACTCAAACGCCTGCGACCTTTGGGTTACAAGTCCAACTCTCTAACCATTAGGTCACAACTGCTCCACAATTCACAGTTCCTGTTAATTGTTCCTTTGTTCTTGGCTAATGTCCATTTATTTCTAGTTTATATGTGTTTGTTGTTCATTCCCTCCCTTTCTATTGCACCTTGCATACTTGCCATTCCCTCCTGTAGGTCAGGGATTTTCACTGAGGCCTCGGGTGACAGCTGGGTCCTCTCTGTTTCCTGCCTGTGAGGCCCCCTGTCCTACGTCCTACACCAACACCCGAAACGTGACACCACTAAACCTGCATTGGTATAATCCATCATCATACTATGGCAGCTGCCTTTTTTCCTATTTAATTTAATCACAGCCTATAGGGCTGTATCCAAAATCTCCCCTATACCTGCTTTCCCCTACTCCCTACTCCACTAATCTAGTCCACTGAATGAGTTAATAAAAGTCAGTGAGCAAATTTGTGTGCAGTGGACACCATCTTCTTGTGAGATGCATGAATTCATTCAGCGCAATGCTCACCCAGCGTCTACCCAGCTAACGGGGAACATTCTCAGAACATTCTGCCAAGTTTCTCTCAACATTATGGACAAACTTTATTCCAGAATGTTATTAGAACATGCATTCAAAGTTGTCTGGTCTTTAACTCTTCCCTGCCATTGACGATTTTTTCCAAAAACAAGCGAAGAAGAGGATCTTTATAAACCAGAAAGAAGTGGACAGAAGTTGTTTACGCACAAGTAAGCTAACATGATCATCAAACATTCAACAGCATATCATTCAAAACTGCCTAACAAGAAAAATGTCAAACCCACAAAGAGGTATATGACTGTACAAGCTTTGGAGGGGTTGATAGACTTAGTCTACTCGATCTATGTTTTGATCATCATTCTAAATCCAATCTGGACAAAGTCTTGATGATGACACACAACTCCACTTCTCATTCCAGCCAGATGATCTAATGGTAGCTGCTCACATCTCAGCCTGCCTGACAGACATTTCTTCCTTGATGAAGGACCACCTTCAACTCAACCTTGCAAAGACAGAGCTGCTTGCTGCTTGCGGTCTCAGCCAACCGAACACTTCATCACAACTTCTACATTCGTCAACCAAAACTTCTTCCATGTCAGCCAGGAACCTTGCAGTTGTGATTGATGATCAGTCAAACTTCACAGACCACATAGAACTGTAGATTTGCCTTATACAACATTAGGAAGATCAGGCCCTTCCTATCGGAGCATGCTACACAAGTCCTTGTCCAAGCTCTTGTTCTATCCAGACTGGACTGTTGTAATGCTCTGTTGCATGTACCGTCAAACCTCTGCAACTCTGAAACCTTCTCTAATTGAGAATGAATGGGGGAAAGCCACGTGAGAGGAGGCAATGCGCCATGATTGGATGTAATTGGTTATGATTGGATATGATTGGTTTGTGCGATAAATCCCGCCTCTTGTTGATGTGCACGTTCCGGCGTCAGTTTGAATGAACAAATGATGGCGTCAGTCGGAAGACTAATTGAAAAGTAAGTAAACAGATCACCCAGTTAGATATCACCGCTTTATGTCACATCAAAATCAAACTTGAAATGGACTGAAAACTTGATGACTGCAGGGTTTTTAGTGCAATCAGCTTGGTGAAATTAAAAATACATCTTCCTGTCTGTGACAGACGAGTTTTAGGTTTACGGAGCATGACTGATTATCCAAAATAGCCCAAGTTGACTATTAAAAAGAAAAACATCAATACACAAATAAAATATATTGTTTAGATTATTATTGCATTTAGTTATTTTGGAATGAATGTAGAAATGCTTAAACCATTTGATGAGATTGACTTGGTTTTGATAAATCGAACATTTATTACAATACATCGTTAATGTAAAATTACAAAATAGAATTGTATTTGGTTTCTTTTTTTCTTGTTTGATGTAATGTAAAGTAATGTTCATTCAACACGGAAGATGTGTCAATGTTAAGAGTAATGCACATGAATTTACATTTGATTCATAAAAAAATAAAAAATGTGCCTCCTCATTTCAGAACACCACTGCACACCACTGATATAAGGGTATTGGGGGTGATTTCGGACACAGCTTAGGATATCAACAGAAGACATTTTAAATTCCAGACTATAGGATTATCAGAAAGTTTCCACTCTGCCGCAATGGAAAGTCTGGGGCAGCTATAGCTAAATAAGACCCCATTTGAGCCCCCACAAATGCAACGGGGTCTCACCTCACACCCTGTTCCACATGGCCTCCTCTTCAAAGTCGCATACTGGCATGTTCCCAACAAAGTTCGAAATCAGATTGTGTTATGCAATGCATATGTAAGATATTGCCTAGCTCATCTGCAGGCAAATTACTGTAATGAGATTAGTGGGTAAAGATATGGCTCTATAATATGGTTACTGAACGACAACCATCTTCAAAAATCTCTGTGCCAAGCTCGGGGTTCCTGCCAACCTTTAAAAACACAAACACACACTCACACACACACACACATAATTAAAAAATTCCAGTCCAAATCCACAGCACAAGACTTTTGCAGGCTCCATGGTCTGTTCTCCAGGCAGCACAAAGGGTTTCTTTCCTGAAAAACTGTCGACAGCTCCCCTTTTATCTTTCTCTGTCACCTTCTGTCTTCTACGTGATCAATACACTGTCAATCATTGTCAGGCCAAACGCCCACATATTCAGTCTGTGAGCAGCAAGAACCAGAGACTCAGTACAGAAATGCTGATCTAACTGCGGCTGGCTGTGATCTAGCACAAAGCTTAGTCAGCTACGACTCATCAAATATACAGCAATGAGAGCAGTACAAACGTTCTCTGAAGGCATGGCTACATAAATGTTTTAAAGACAACAACCTTCATATGACAAAAAAATAAACCATAAAAGAGCAAGAAACACTGAGTTTGTGTAGAGTGACAGGGTTTTTTAGTGATCCTTTCAGCAGGTTACAATTTTACAGCAGTAGGTCCATCTTTATTAGTCAATCAATTAGCTTTGTTTGGAACCATTTTCTTTGGCGGAGCAAAAATAGCAACTGTAATAGTAACTGGCAACATTGTGTCTAAAATTTAAAGTGCGGAATACAGTACAAGACTTTTGTCCCAGTTTACAGTCTTGACGAGTCAATACTAAAAGTCAGAGCAAAGTTGAGCAACAAAATCTCATGGCAATGCAAAATGTTTTTACGGAACTGTTTGCTAATTCGTACGAATTTGTACAATCTCATTCATACATCGTTTGTACATTTTCTTATGCCCCATTAACAGGTTTATGGGTATGGTTTTTTTATGATTCACATCGTACAAATTCATACAAAACTGCCACCTTGTAACATAGTTACGTTGTCCTGTGAGATCAGGTTGGAAAATTACATAGCATGTGATAGGCACATAGATTTTTTAGCTTCGGAATATGAATCCATCGAGTCAGAGAATATCAAACATTTGATATTTTGAGCTGATTTTGTTTTTATTTGTCACATGACTGCTCGCAACGAGGCACAATCTCCTGTGGGTTGTGTTCAGACCAACTTGAAAGACTGGTAGTGTGTGATGCCTAGTGTTACAAAATCTGTTCAGGGTTTTAAAAGTTGTGTAGTGTATACCGGAATTCAGGTTAAATGGGACACATTTTGCCATTTAGATAACTGGGAAAAGTGGACCAATTAACCTGAATTCACACAATATGTGTTCTAATACATATTATTAGAACACATTAGAACATTAGAACACCCCCCGGAGCTCTCGACTATAAAACAGTGCATAAACAAAGTTCACACAGCTAATATAACCCTCAAATGGATCTTTACAAAATGTTCATCATGCATGCTGCATGCATGCTTCGCATCATGTGAGTACAGTATTTATTTGGATGTTTACATTTGATTCTGAACGAGTTTGATAGTGCTATTAACGATGGTAACTTTAACCACATTTAACAGTACATTAGCAACATGCTAACGAAACATTTAGAAAGACAATTCACAAATATCACTAAAAATATCATGTTATCATGTCAGTTATTATCGCTCCATCTGCCATTTTTCACTGTTGTCCTTGCTTGCTTACTGTAACACAGTTTGTAAATATGGGAAGAAGGAGGCGGGAACCGGCGAACATTCAACAAAACTTTAATAAAATAAACAAAGAACAAAACGAAAGTAATGCCGGCAGACCCTCACGGACGTCTGCCAGCCACACAAACATAATAAAACATAAAATAAAGTCCAGGCCTGGTCCTCTCTCGTCCTTCACTGTCATCGCTCCTCCTTTTATGCTCCCAGAGCTCCTCCGTGAGAGACTCAAGGCCGGTGCGCCTCCCAGGTGGGGCTCATTAACTCTCGCGCCACCGGCCTCGTGCTGTTCCCTCACGGCTCTCGCCCGCCCTGGTCGCCACATACCCCCATCGCCCCTTGCAGGCCGGGGGGTACTCCCGCGACTGCGCTTACTCCCCACCGGGGGCCTGTCTTGGCGGCCGCAGCACCTGGGGGTAAGGACAGACGAGAAGAGAGAAAAGAGATGGAAGCAAGGGGAGCGACAGAACGAGAGAGGGGAGAGAGGAAAAAGAAAGAAAAAATAAATCTGGGTCCGGTTCCCAGACACACTGCCGCTCGGTCCTCAGCCTGCCAAGAGGCTCTTCCTCGCGGTGCCATGCGATGGCACTGGATGCTTGGTGGATGACCCGATCCTCGACCGCCTCCTGGCGGCCGGCGATGGCTCCTCTGGTTGAGCGCAGCCGGCAGCGAGTCCACCGTCCCCTGCTCCTCCCCTTCATGGCGGACGGTAGCAGGCTCCGGCCCACGGCGGACGACGGCACTCCTCCGCACCCTCCAGGATGGCAGCCACCCCACCTCGTCCCAGGAGCACGGCATCCGGGTCTCCGTCTCACCTTTCACAAGGCTCCAGTACCACCGCCTCGGGCAGCCTCTCGCGGTCTTCACACTCCCGCGCTGCCCGAACTCCGCAGCACCGCAATCCCCCTCAGCAGCGAGGGCTCGCCGACAGCATGTCCCTCCTTCCTCCCGGGTTTCGGCACCAATGTAACACAGTTCATAAATATGGGAAGAAGGAGGCAGGAACCGGCGAACATTCAACAAAACTTTAATAAAATAAACAAAGAACAAAAAGAAAGTAATGCCGGCAGACCCTCGCGGACGTCTGCCGGCCACACAAACATAATAAAACATAAAATAAAGTCCAGGCCTGGTCCTCTCTTGTCCTTTGTCGCTCCTCCTTTTATGCTTCTGGAGCTCCTCCATGAGAGACTCAAGGCCGGTGCGCCTCCCAGGTGGGGCTCATTAACTCTCGCGCCACCGGCCTCGCGCCGTTCCCTCACGGCTCTCGCCCGCCCTGGTCGCCGCACTTACCTAATCTGATGATTCAGCTGTTCAGCTCCTGACGTTAATACTGGCTGCCCTTGTCTAATGCATTGAACATGAGCTGGCATATGCAAATATTGGGGGCGTACATATGAATGATCCCGACTGTTACGTAAAAGTCAGTGTTATGTTGAGATTTGCCTATTCTTCTGAGGTCTTTTAAACAAATGAGATTTACATAAGAAGGAGGAAGCAATGGCATTTGAAACTCAATGTATGTCATTTCCATGTACTGAACTCTTGCTATTTAACTATGCCAAGGTAAATTAAATTTTAGATTCTAGGGCACCTTTAAAATATTCACATTTGTATTGATGATGAACAATAGTATTTTTTCCTCTCAAAATTCATTTTTAAAATAAGAAGAAAATGAATGGGTCCAATATAAAGGTCAGTGATACTGTGAAAGTTAGCTTTTCAAGCTTTATTTTAACATCATTACAGGACAGTATCAAACATGTTTTAATATTGAGAACATCTTTCAAATTACACTAGGACAAAACATTCAGTCTCTTTTGTATGTTTGTTGTGCAATATTTGATAACATCTTTCCTCAGTTTGTACAAATACAGTATGAGGATAACAGTCAGTTACAAGCTAAATGCACTTTAACTCCAAAAACGCCTCCATGTTTTAGGCCATCATTGTATTGAAATGTGGCAATCTTGCTCTTTTTAACAAGAGTATACGATGAACATGCAGAATAACACATTCAAGACACTTATTTCCATATTATATCCATAATATTTTACATGAAATCTAAAGATAAGTCAGGAATATCACCCCAGAAATGTAAGCAAAGAGGTTCCTGTAGCAAATGCATCATATAGCTTATGGAAAACTGGCTTAGAGTTGATAAAAAAAAAAGTAATGTAACTCAAAGGTACTTAAGCAAAGTTTCACTGAATATAACAGTAAGTAAGTGCTGTATGCTACACCTCAGGTCCTGTAATCACAAAGGCTAAAGCAAACCGTATATGCTGAGGTATATTCAGACTGGACTTTGGCACTGGGTATAAATCAATTTAAAGTCGTTGGGACGACATAAACAGTCCAGCCTTAATCCAACAGTCTTTAGCCTGAATAGCAGCAAAATGCTACCCCTGCAATAGCAGACAGTACAAAATGTTCAATAACAGCCGTAGAGCCTTCACATACTGTATGGTTTTCCCAACATAATCTCATGGCAATTCATAACTATTTTACAATTTGGGCAAATTGGTAGCTAATTTGTATGAATTTGTACAATCCCATTTGTACATTTTCGTAGGATCTGTTTACGCTCCATTGATGTTATGGGGGTAAGGCGTGAAGTTTCATGCTTACTTTTGCCTAACAATGGTACGTTTTCGTACAAATCGCATCATACGAATTTTTCCAAAATCGCCACCTCATAAAATAGTAATGTTTTCTCATGAGATTGAGTACTTAAGATCTTCAGACCCATAACCCAAATAAATAAACCGTATTTGCTTTACTTCAAGACTACAAGCTCTTGAAGCACAAGACAACAGTGTGGAACTAGGCTAAACTGTGGAATATGTGCACCCTACTCCACACATGGAGGTGGAAAGGTTCTGGATATCTTTAAGTGGTTTCCTGAGATATGATGGAAATGTTACACTAAGTGTGACCCAGCAAGACATACTGAGAGCTTGGAAAAGAGGGTCTTCTATCCTTAAACATCTGTAATAAAGTATTGTCAATCAGTAGTATTATTGTGGTTACTTGAAGTACATTTGTATGTCCTTTTTTTCGTTTTTTTTTTTTTTTTTTTCAGTAAATTGTCTGTGAAAACACATCTATGGTCAGGGTCCAAAAATAACACCTGCCATACGCCACACCGAAGGAAAATGTGATTTTGGTGAGAAAGCAAATGGATTTACTGGCCATTTGAGTCACTGCAACAATGGTTGAAATTGCAGAACCACTAAAATGAGTGTATAAATGGTTTATGAGAGGTAGTTTTGCATTAAGGGTAAATGGTCGCAAATGCTACAAAAACGCTACCTTTTTTCAACAATAATTTAAAGTCTAGTTGATATGATTCAATATTTGATGTCATCAGAGTGATCTTATAAGAGTGCAAGTCGGTGTTTCTTGAACAGCGTGATCTGTGATGTCCGATTCAAGAACAAATTAATAAATTCTGTAAAAATGCTCAAAATTAGTTCGTAAACTAATGCATTAACTAATGTTAACAAATGAGACCTTATTGTAAAGTTCCCACAGTGCCCTTCAAGGGTGCAATAACACTGTTTAGGATTCGCCTACAATGCCATCATGGATCAAATTCTTTTGAAGGACTCCGTAAAAAGAACTATGACAAAGCATTGAATTTGCTTGGGGACTAAGTCAGTGAATCGTTGAAAGAGGTTACAAGTGACTCCCTTACTGAACCGTGATTATTTTTTCGTTATGTTCGAACTAAATCATACTGTGTACTGAAAGCCAAAGTAGGATGCATGCAAAGAACTGAATCACTTCTGAACAACCATCTTTATCTAATGATTCTGACACTAGTCAATTAAAAAGTAATTTGGCATTTTCATTTTTTTTTTTTTTTTGTCTTGAGCCATAAATACCTTAATATTTTTACCCGCTATTGAGCTGTATGGCAAGTTCATTTTGGACCCAGTATGCAAAGCTGTACTGACCCTTATGTACATCAGTGTTAAGATTATTACAGTTAAATTATTAGGTTTCTTCCAGGGCTAAGCACCAGTTTGGTCTAAGCCTGCATATTACATTTAAAGATATGAGCCACTTTTGCTTTTTCTCAGTTACATGCCTCTGTAATAATTTCTGCTGACGCGTCTACTGCAATCTCAGCCTCATGCAAAATACTATAGTAACAATATCACATTGCATTCCACAAACAGAGCACCCTGTGTGAGGGAAGGTGATGTGGACCAGGAGAAAATGGCTTTCCTCTGAAACAGTACTACAGTACTTTGAGGTATTGAGGAGTCTTTTACCCATCTCCAAGAGGCACCCAACTCGCCCGATTCTTCTTGCCAACCACACTGGCCAAATGTCAAGCCAGGGCAGAGCAGCAGGCAGCATGCACATAGAATGACGTCTGAAGTCCTGTTAGAGTTCTTAAGAGCGCGAGCAGAACCGTGGCTTTGCCAAGCGTTCCTTTCCCGAGTGAGATACGTGGCTTCAGAGCATCATGTCAAGAAAGAGTTCAGCTAATGTGTTTGTGATAATTCCCTCAATGATTTCTACTCTCAGTTTATCTGCTGAATCTATGGTGTTCAGTGTTGTTGTTTATACGGATGTCGCCAGCTGAAATGAGACGCTACTTTCTGGTGTCCTCATGTGAAATACTTGCAGTTTGTTGAGTCAATGAAACAGTCAGATGTGCATTTGAGATGTCCATAAGATCTGTGGACAGAAAGACGAGACATAATTATGTGGAAATTTTGTCAACATTTTTTTTTTTTTTTTTTGCTTTTTCAAAAACCATAGTGGTCCTTTATACAGTATGTGTATGGGTTTTAAAATCAAAACAAAATTCTTTTAAAATATCACTATAACACTATGATCAAGAATAATATTCAGTAAAAAAAAATAATATAATAATATTCAATAAATTGACTACTACGTACTAACCAGTGTTGCAAGGTAAAGCTTTACAAGTAACGCGAGTTACGCAAATCAGATTACTTTTCCCAAGTAACTAGTAAAGTAATAGATTACTTTTCTAAATTTACTACAAAATATCTGAGTTACTTTTTCAATTAAGTAACACGTTACTTTGTTTTCCCATTTATTGACTGTCAGCTCTACTCAAGAGAACTTTCTTTTCCTGCATCCTATTCTTTTGCAATCTAGAATGGCAGCACAGCTGAGAGGTTTGTTTGAGCTGTGCCCTCTACTGTACAGGTGTGAATTTGCATTACCTTCAGCCTGAGCCTTATTCATTTAACTTTTGGTTTGGTTTGTTATTTAAAAAAAAAAAAAAAAAAAAACAAGCCCATTGAGAGTAACGCAAAAGTAAAGTAAAAGTAACACAAAAGTAATGTAACAAAATGTAAGAGGAGAACGTCTGCAGTCTGGACAGTGGATTCCTATTCGTGCCTACATGGATGACATGACCACCCTGACCTCAACCATTGCATGTACCAAATGTCTACTGGAAAAGCTTCATGCCAACATAACATGGGCACGTATGAAGTTAAAACCCAGTAAATCCAGAAGCATATCCATTGTCAGAGGGAAACTCGTAGACCAGAGATTCCACATCGACAAAACACCCATTCCAACAGTGTTGGAGATGCCAGTCAAGAGCTTAGGGTGATGGTACAATGCAAGCCTCAATGACTCAGATCAGAGTGACCAACTGAGGGAAGAAACCATCAAAGGCCTTGTCAGTATAAACAATACCTTGCTCCTGGCAAGCTGAAACTATGGTGCCTGCAATTCGGATTGCTCCCTCGTCTAATGTGGCCTCTAACAGTCTACGAGGTCACCCTTACCAAAATCGAGAAGCTGTAGAAAACAGTCAGTTCATATATCAAGAAGTGGCTTGGACTCCTGTGATGCCTCAGTAATGTCGGCCTGTATGGGAAAAGTGCCCTGGAATGGCCTGTCTCTAGCCTCACTGAAGAGTACAAATGCACCAAAGTGAGACTGAACATGACCCTGACCGAGTCTCAAGATGCTATAATACAAGCAGCTGCTCCCAGATTGGCAACTGGGAGGAAGTGGACCCCGACTGAGGCCATACAGCAAGCAAAATCCGCTCTCAGGCATGGAGACATTGTAGGACAGGTGCAGCAGGGAAGAGGGAGTTTTGGACTTGGTACAAGCTGACCCATATGGTACAAAGCAACATCCGCCCAGAGGAGAAAACTGATAGCAGCCGAGGTCCGGCAGCAAGAGGAGGCAGATGCACAAAGGCAGTCTCGCAGTCCAAACAAGGACATTGGACTAACCAGGAAAATCTGGTGCAATGTAAGCTCATCTGGAAGGATCGTTGGGAGATGGAAGGAAGCAGATTGTAGGTGGCTCTGATGAGGAAGCTCAATGTACTCCTCACACTGAAGAACCTAAACCAGTGGATTGGAAAGGATCCATCATGTCCTTTCTGTCAAACCCCAGCAACGCTAAGGCATATCCTCATCAGCTGCAAAACCAGTCTTTCCCAAGGATGTTGCACCTGGAGGCACAATCAGGTTCTACGACAACTGGCGATTATCAAAGGAAGGAGAACCACCACCACTGCCCTCCCTCCTCCAATGCCTGGATTCACAAAAGCCACCGCCTTCGTAAAAGCAGGACAACTTCCAGCAAAGCAAACTACAAAAATGGAAACAACCTCGCTGGATGCTGCCCGTGACTGGAAAATGCAGGTTGATCTAGACCAGAAGCTCAGCTTTCCACCACAACTAACTTACAACTAACCTCAGGCCAGACCTGATACTGTGGTCAACCTCACAAAAGTCCCTGTTCATCATGGAACTAATTGTGCCATGGGAGGCTACAATTGGTGAAGCAAATGAACGTAAAAGGCTGAAGTACTCAGACCTAGCAGCCGAAGAAGAACAATGGGGCTGGCGAACCCAGTTGCTCCCCGTAGAGGTTGGGTGCAGAGGTTTCTGTAGCCATGGCAATAACCAGGCTAATGAAGGGGTTGGGAGCCAGAGGACAGGCTTTATGACCAGCCGTTAGGTCGCTGTCAGAGGCTGCTGAGAAAAGCAGCAACCTGCTGTGGCTAAAAAGGAAGGATCCCAAATGGGCTGCAAAATGACCTAGAGGGGTAAAAGCAGAGGGGAGCGTACCTGGGATACCAGGTGTCGCTGTTGAGCCCTTTGGAGGGTGCCCACCTGATGACCCCAATGAAGTGATTACCCCTACTCCCCATTCAAGATGTCAACAAAGTGCAGATTATTCTAAGGGATTGTACTATCAAGTCCTATATGCTCAACTCCATAAAAAGTAACTAAGTAATGTAATTAGTTTTTTTAGGGAGTAATGCAATATTGTAACGCATTATTTTTTAAAAGTAACTTTCCCCAACACTGGTACTAACAATACACTTATTGTGTACATACATATTTTTACATTACTTATATTTTAAAAATGAAATTAGTTTCTGTAATTACATCTATATATACTGTTGACCCACTTAACCCACCCTTAAACCTTACCATACCACCAAACCTGTCCACAAACTTTACCCCATCCTACCTCAATAGCAGCAAGTGTTTTTTAATACAATGATTTACAAACATCAACAGAATAATTACACTGTACCAAACAATTACTTTTTTTTTTCTCCATTATACTGTAAGTAGTTAAAGACACCTAATTTAAAGTGGGACCAATAAAATACATTATTATTTCATATATTTTGTTCGCCCAAACTCTTTGGGACCAGAAAACATCTAATTTTCATTAAGAGAGATTTTAGCCTTGTTGAACTCTTTTTATATTGGCTTGAACAGTCTTACCCAGGCAAAAAGGATCTGCATGTGTGAAAGCCAAAATCCTTTCCATCACACTCCTCTGCCCCTTCATAGCGATATCCATCCCCACAATATGCAAATTTGCACTCTGAGAAAGAAAAAAGGAGAAACATATACTGTAAAAATCTGTGAAATTTACTGTAAACAACACAAAACAAAACAAAAAAAACAGCAGCAGCTGAATCAAAGTTCATCACAAGTAGCTTTTCCACAAGCTGAGGGAAATACTAGTATATAGAAGATGCAGAGTGTCATACACACAAATACAAAACACCATCATGGCACTATAATAATGCAATAAACATTAATTTAACATCATGTAATGTAACAGAAATCTCAAGTGTAATTAACTGATAACAAAAAAACTAAGAAACAGATATTTCAATGAAAACCATTTCTAGAAATGTCAATTTACATTTTTTTCCAGTGAGAGATAATGTACAATCTGCCGGTCATAAACACAGACACATACCAACTGTACATTGTCCATCTTTTTACAAGGCACACAAAATAAATAAAATGAATGAAGTTAGATTATGTTATTAAATGAGAACAGAGAGACCACAGAGTGACACAAGAGATGTGAAACTAACACAGCTGTTTATGAAATCGAATGTCTGGGACAACAGCCAGTTGTTCAGTTTAGTGGTCATTGTACAAAAATATTTGACCGCAGAATGCAGTGATCGACCAATCAGAATGTAGTATTCCAGAGTGCAGTGTAATGAATTAGGAGAGCATATGTTTGGGTGACTCCTGAATGAAGGTGTTATTCTTGGCTTCACTTGCTATACCGGACCCGATTATTCTTGAATTCCCATTTTAGAACTCACTCTCACATTAAACCACATTATAGCATGTTGTTGGGAATAAGCTGTCAGCTGGAACGTTGCTGTTTCAACCTGATACTTACTGACACAGCCATCTGTGACCACCTTATTTCCGTCATCACACTCCTCTCCGTTCTCAGCTTGCACAATGCTGTCTCCGCAGAAACCCTCCTGGTCGGGATCACGCTCCATCGACTGGAAGGGTGTTAACTGGAATGAAAAAGTCTTTTACAGACCTTGGAGACTAAAATCACTTTGTGTGTAAAAAAAAAGTGCCCCTATTATTCTATTCTAGGTCTCCTACAATAGGTTTACATGCATCTCCAGAGGCTTCCTCAGCGCTTGTATAGACAGAGATCGGAACAGTTACAATGGCACAGGTTTTACCATATCAATTCCAGTGCGAGTCCTCATGCTTATGAATTGCATGCAAAGAGGATTCGCAGCACTGAAAACAGTGTCTACTCAACATGTCGACAACACAAACCAAACTCTTCCAGGCCTCAGCTACAACTACAGTGTTTGAGGGTGGGTCAAAGTAGACGATCTTCGCTGGCAGCCAGTGAAGACCATAAACTGGCATTATGCTAATTTATTGCATTATTACATTGGTATGTAACAGGAAGTAAGGCTGGAATAGGCTGTTTGCACATGACATCACGGGATGGCACGAAATGGAGATGGAGGGCAGGAAGTGAATTTCTACATAGGGAAGCACTATGAAATGCCTATGTTTTGCATTGTTTATTGTTGCTCTAATCAACCAAACTGAGAAACCACAAGGAGCTTTTATCATGTACCAAAGGTTGTTGTTCATCAGTGGGAAAAATGGAAGAAATTGACTGAAAAACACAGGAAAAAGTGGCTTGTAATATTGCATCTGCAGTTGGGTGGCGCCGAGTCAGATAATGCTTGTGTGTGCAGCGACCACTTTGTCAAAATAAAGTAGTATGTCTCCATAGTTTTGTATGCTTTCATTTGTTTCTAGAGTAGAAGGATGTCCGTGCCCGGTTGCATAAAGTACCTTAAGTGTTATTTTCCTTAGTCTAACATGTTTTGGAAAACTTCACAGAGCGAGCAGGTTCAAGTCTTCTAACAAGACGTGATCGGCCACTTTATATGATAAACATTTTAATTTAAGCATTTATTCACATAAACATTGATCAGATTACTTATAACATACCCTATCTGTATTAACAAATAACGTGTCCATGGCAACAACAGAATTTTATAGCAGCAAAACCTGGGTCGCTGTCATGAAACACTTAGCAGTTGAAACACTTAGCACGTTAGCAGTTTCCCTTAGAGAACTGTTTAAGGGATTATATCAAAACATTATATATTATATGGACATATAATCGATATTCCCATAGGTAAGGGGAAATCACGACTTAAAGGGATAGTTCACTCAAAAATGAAAATTTGATGTTTATCTGCTTACCCCCAGCACATCCAAGATAGGTGACTTTGTTTCTTCAGTAGAACACAAATGATGATTTTTAACTCCAACCGTTGCTGTCTGTCAGTCAAATAATGCCAGTGAATGGGAACTCGAACAATAAGAGTCGAAAAAACTTGCATAGACAAATTAAACCCTGTGGCTCATGACGACACATTGATGTCCTAAGACACGAAACGATCGGTTTGTGCGACACAAATCATCATTTGTGTTCTACTGAAGAAAAAAAGTCACCTACATCTTGGATGCGCTGGGGGTAAGCAGATAAACATCAAATTTAAATTTTTGGGTGAACTATCCCTTTAAGTCTCATACTTAATGAATACGCAATCGGGCACTGGAGAAGTTGCTTACCGTCTACTGAACTGGAATATGTAAGGACCACGTCTAACATATGTTATGATTTTCTGTTCATAGCTTTCTTGTAATAGTGTTTAAACCAGTACATTAAGGACTTTCCTCCATCTCATCCATTCTGTTTTTCACTTCCTGCCCTCCATCTGAATTTGCACATCATCAGAAACACGTGACTGCAAACAAGCTATTGCTGACGACTCCTTTTGGCAGTTCAGAATCAATTCTTTCTTTTAGGAGACAGTAACTTTATTTGTCGTGCACTTTGATCTTCAGAACTTTACAGACCTTTCACATTCACAAACAGTTATATAACACACTGCATGAAAGGTAATATACGAAAAAACATAATGGGGCACTTTAAGAAAAAAATGTGATTAAAAAACAATTCAGACTGTAATTTGATACATGAAATACTTTTGAGAAGTTGACATTATTGACTTTATTCAACAATATATAGTGATGGGGGATCTCAAAACACTGCTTCATGAAACTTCGAAACATCATGAATCTTTTTTTTTCGAATCAGAAGTTCGGAGCGTGAATTAAACTGCCAAAGTCATGTGAACCATTGAAATGTCGAAACATTTATGACTTAACAAAGCCTCGTTTACTGAAATCATATGACTTTCATGCTCCGAACCTCTGATTCGAAACAAAAGATTCTTAAAGCTTCATGAAGCAGTGTTTTGAGATTGCCCATCACTAAATATTTTTGAATAAAGTCGTTATTTTGTTTTTTTGGCACACAAAAAGTATTCTCGTCACTTTATAATATTAAGGTTGAACCACTGTAGTCACATGAACTGTTTTAATTAATTAATTAATTAATTAATTATAACTACTATATAAAAAAATAAAATAGTATATAAAAATAAAATATAACTATAATAAAAATATAACTAGTGAAAGAAAATAGGTAAAAAACTAAAAAATATATCAAAATAACGAGTGAATCAAAAACATGCGTTCTAGACACAATAGGCAAACTATCCATTCATGACTTGGGTTTTGTTTATTGATGTGTACCTGTATTGGCATCCAGCCGTTAATGTCTTTGAAGTAAAGCGCCCTCTGATCTTTACGGAACGCCAAAGCGTTATCGGTCTGAAGGCGGTTCAGCTCCTGTTCATTATTCACCACAAATATCTGCAACAGACATTAAATATCATCAGATGTCAGAATGTTGGACTGGGAAAATAAACTAAAATTGAATGTCGTGCAAAAGCAATCGATCCAGTGCGGCACACAGATATCTGGTAATATTCAGGCTTAGTTTGTAAACCGTGCTGGCATTGGTGGCTTACCGCTGGAACTCTGGGATAGATGCCCCGGTGCAAGTGCTGGTCAAAGGAGGGATTGACACTCGAGGGGCCATTGCACCCACAGCGGCCTGGGATGCCAGACTGTCCCTTCTCTCCTTTCTGTCCTACCATGTACAGTCCTAGAGGAGAGGTAAACAACATTAAAGTCCCTCCATGTGATGCAAGAGTAATCGAGTGATTTTAAGAGCTACTAAACCTGGCCCTCATCTATCACGAAGTGTAAGCAATTGAGTTAATAAGCACAGAAACCAAAACAAGACAGCAGCTGTCCTGTGAATAAAGTGATGACATAATGTTTGTGATTGTGCGAGAAGCTTGGCCGCTCCAGCCATCAGTTAAGGACATGATGTCATGGCTTCAGTCACCTTTGGGGCTTCTGTTTCAGCCAGAGATCAGGTTGCTTCTGAAGCTAAATAGACCAGTGGTGGGATTTCCTGCTGTGATTTAAGATCAGTGTGCTTCACCATCTGCACATGGCAATAGCTAATGCTGCAATATCATCATGTAATCCTCATACTAACAAAACCAAATCAGAATATGTAGCATATAGTAAAAAAAGTATACATTTAAATAATAAATAAATAAACAGGAAAGGTTTGTAAAAAGTAGTTTGTAATGAGCATTAAGCATACAATACACCACTATTCAAAAACTTGCAGTCAGTAAGGTTTAAACCCTACGGTACTGTAACTATTATAAATTTTCCACTTAATTTCCCTAGGAAACTATACTTCCTCAGAGACCAGAAGAGATTTGAGATCTGATAGTTGTATGTAATCATAATACCTGAGGCGGGCAAACCAGGAGGACCAGGGTGACCAGGGGCCCCCTGAGGGCCTGCAGGTCCAATGGGTCCAATTGCACCACTGTCACCTTTTGAGCCCTGCATCAGAAATCAATCGTAACGGTCATTTATTTCCAATGCTTTTGCATTGTTATCATATTGCTATTATGTTTAAGGATGGATCACCTGCTTTCCTCTTTTTCCTGGGCGGCCAGTGGGTCCCCTGTTCCCTGAGCTTCCAGGTTCTCCTTTTGGGCCCATTTCACCCTGAGAAAGAGTTTTAAAATTACATATAATACTTGTTTTACTATATTAAAGGGTCAGTTCACCCAAAAAAAAAAAAAAAAAAAATCACCCTCATGTCGTTCCAAAGCCGTAAGACTTTCATCCATCTTCGCAAAGACAAATGAAGTTATTTTAATGAATTCTGAGAGATTTATTTTTGTCCCTCCTTTGACAACTACCACTTCAACGCTTCCAAAAGTTCATAGAGATTGTAAAACGAATCCATATGAATTGAGAAGTTTAGTCCAAATTTTCTGAAGGGACTTGATCACTTTATATGCTGAACAGACTGAATTTAGGCTTTTATTCACATAAACATTCATCGACTCACACATCAGTTGTGGTAAACGGAAAGTCAAGCATGTTTGCTTGACACATGCGAGAACCAATGAGGTTCATTTTCATGTTACGCAGCACATTTGAGCTTCCGGAAGAGGTTTGTTCTTGCGTATCAAGCAGTTTTGGTTGAGCTTCGGTTTATGTTCGCTGATCAATTTTTACATGTGAATAAAATCCTAAATTCAATCTGTTCATCATATAAAGCGTTCGAGTCTCTTAAGAAAATTAACCTCTCAATTCATATGGATTAGTTTTACAATCTCTTTATGAACTTTTTGATGCATCAAAGTGGTAGTTGCGTAGAATGTCAATGGAAGGACAGAAATCACACAGATTTCATTTAAAATATCTTCTTTTATGTTCCGAAGATGAACGAAAGTCTTACAGGTTTGGAATGACATGAGGGTGAGTAATTATTGACAATTGTTTTTATTTTTGGGTGAAATAATGCTTTAATAAAAAAAAAGTAAACACCTTACAATAAGGTTCCATTTGTTAATTTTAGTTAACCACATTAGTGAACATTAACTACTTACTAAAGTACTTGTTAAGCATTTATTAATTTTAGATCATTTCAGCATTTACTAATACATTATAAAATCAAAAGTAATATCTGTTAAATAGGGATGCACCGATATTAACATTTTGACCGATACCGATAACCAATAATTCTTTATATTTGAAAGCCGATAACCAATATATTGGCCAATAAATTTAAATCCAAATTTTTATATAATTTTTGAGAGCCTGATTCCAAATCAAAAAGCCATGTCCCAACAAAGCACACAATTATAATGTTCTCATTATAATTTTATATAGCCTATATGACAGACTTGCGCTGCACATGTTGCACTTAACTGTATTTGCCCTTTTGAAGTGATTCCAATCATATTTCAAGCAATTAAAAACCATCATGGCGAACAGTGCACATCTGAAGTGTTTTAGCTGAAGGAAATAATCCATCATTTATTGACTTTAATATATCAGCCAAATTTTCTTATCGGGCCGATAACGACAACATTAAAAATTAACATATATCGGCCGATACCAATATGGTGGCCGATATATCGTGCATCCCTACTGTTAATATTATTTAATGGACCTGAGCTAACATAAACTAACAATGAACAGTTGTATTAATTAATTAACATAAATAAATGCTGTAACAATTGTATTGCTCATTTTTATTTTTAATGTTAATTAATACATTAACTAATGTTAACTAACGGGACCTTATTGTAAAGTGTTACCAATAAAAATAGACCACTGCATTATTATAAATAGTACTAATTGTACCATAACTTATAAAATATATAATGTAATACATTATAAACAGTTAACCAGCATAAACTCCTATAGCACAATGCTGTAATATAATGAAAGGCTAAAAATGCAGTAATATTTTCAGCACCTTTTGGCCAAGCATTCCAGGAAGACCAATTGATCCCTGAAACAGAGAAAGATGCAGTCTTTGTAAAAAAAAAATAATAATAATTACGGTATGGTTTAGACCAATTAAAATGCATTGTAACACAATTACTCTGGTAACTTACCTTGTCACCTTTTAAGCCAATTTCTCCTCTGAAACCTTGTGAGCCCTAGTAGGAAAACATTAAAACAACAATGATATTAAATCATTTAGAAGATAAAAAGCATAATTTGATGAACAACAGGGATTAAAATGAAAGAATGAATTGAATATTGAATTATAGTAGGTTCAGAGAGGTAACTCACTTTTTCCCCCTTATGTCCAGGAAAGCCCTGCATGAAAGAAATGAACATTCAGCACACAGGGCACATTATTCTGTGCCCATATGACAAGGGCATTATGACTATAGCAGTCCTAATTCAGGAAGTTAAGACTGTCCAGACCTTGGGTCCAGTTGGTCCTCTTGCCCCTGGCATGCCCATCAGCCCAGCGTCACCTTTCTCCCCCTGTTGAAACACATACAGTAGGAGTTACTGTACTCTAAAGCACACGCTGTGATGGTGTTACAATGGTTCGGTCACAATGGCAAAATTCAGAGACGACGAAGAGCAGGATCTAAACGCAGCTTTATTTAGTTAAACCGTAATCCAAGCACAAGGTACAGAAACCAGGAATCACAGGAGCAGAACTGAGGGTGAGGGAACAGAGGATGACGACACATTCAACAAAGGACAACAACTGACAAACAACACAGGAACCACTGAGTTTAAATACACAGACAGGCGAACTGGATAACAAGACACAGGTGCAAATGATGAGGGAGAAACTAGGGGGACCAAAAGAACTACAAAACTAGAAACAGGAACCAAAGGCATGAAACAATACAAAATAAAAGTCCAGAAACACAAAACACACAGGGGAACCTGTGAAAGTCATACTGTACTGCTTACAATTCATGATTGAGAAACACAACTTTTTGCTTTCAAATTTCATATCTGATTTGAAAATAAAGTATACACTACCGTTCAAAAGTTTGGGGTAAGTACGATTAATACTTTTATTCAGTAAGGATACGTTAAATTGATCGAAAGTGCAACAAATAATGCTGCAAAAGAATTCAAATAAATGCTTTTAAACTTTTATTCGTCAAAGAATTCAAAGTTTCCACAAAAAATATTAAGCAGCACAACTGTTTACAACATTAAAAATAATAAGAAATGTTTCTTGAGCACCAAATCAGCATATCAGAATGATTTCTGAAGGATCATGTGACACTGACTGGATTAATGATGCTGAAAATTCAGCTTTGCCATCACAGGAATAAATTACATTTTAAAATATATTAAAATATATCATAATAATATTTCATAATATTACTGTTTTTACTGTATTATTATTGATCAAATAAATGCAGCCCTGGTGAGCATAAGAGAATTCTTTCAAAAATATTACTGACCCCAAATCTTTTAATGGTAATGTACAGGTGCTGGTCATATAATTAGAATATCATCATGATGATTATAACTGACAACTAAGGAAAATCCCAAATTCAGTATCTCAGAAAATTAGAATATTGTGAAAAGGTTCAATATTGAAGACACCTGGTGCCACACTCTAATCAGCTAATTAACTCAAAACACCTGCAATGTCCTTTAAATGGTCTCTCAGTCTAGTTCTGTAGGTTACACAATCATGGGGAAGACTGCTGACTTGACAGTTGTCCAAAAGACGACCATTGACACCTTGCACAAGGAGGGCAAGACGCAAAAGGTCATTGCAAAAGAGGCTGGCTGTTCACAGAGCTCTGCGTCCAAGCACATTAATAGAGAGGCGAAGGGAAGGAAAAGATGTGGTAGAAAAAAAGTGTACAAGCAATAGGGATAGCCGCACCCTGGAGAGGATTGTGAAACAAAACCCATTCAAAAATGTGGTGGAGATTCACAAAGAGTGGACTGCAGCTGGAGTCAGTGCTTCAAGAACCACTACGCATAGACGTATGCAAGACATGGGTTTCAGCTGTCGCATTCCTTGTGTCAAGCCACTCTTGAACAACAGACAGAGTCAGAAGCGTCTCGCCTGGGCTAAAGACAAAAAAGGACTGGACTGCTGCTGAGTGGTCCAAAGTTATGTTCTCTGATGAAAGTAAATTTTGCATTTCCTTTGGAAATCAGGGTCCCAGAGTCTGGAGGAAGAGAGGAGAGGCACACAATCCACGTTGCTTGAGGTCCAGTGTAAAGTTTCCACAGTCAGTGATGGTTTGGGGTGCCATGTCATCTGCTGGTGTTGGTCCACTGTGTTTTCTGAGGTCCAAGGTCAACGCAGCCGTATACCAGGAAGTTTTAGAGCACTTCATGCTTCCTGCTGCTGACCAACATTATGGAGATGCAGATTTCATTTTCCAACAGGACTTGGCACCTGCACACAGTGCCAAAGCTACCAGTACCTGGTTTAAGGACCATGGTATCCCTGTTCTTAATTGGCCAGCAAACTCACCTGACCTTAACCCCATAGAAAATCTATGGGGTATTGTGAAGAGGAAGATGCGATATGCCAGACCCAACAATGCAGAAGAGCTGAAGGCCACTATCAGAGCAACCTGGGCTCTCATAACACCTGAGCAGTGCCACAGGCTGATCGACTCCATGCCGCGCCGCATTGCTGCAGTAATTCAGGCAAAAGGAGCCCCAACTAAGTATTGAGTGCTGTACATGCTCATACTTTTCATGCTCATACTTTTCATGTTCATACTTTTCAGTTGGCCAAAATTTCTAAAAATCCTTTCTTTGTATTGGTCTTAAGTAATATTCTAATTTTCTGAGATACTGAATTTGGGATTTTCCTTAGTTGTCAGTTATAATCATCAAAATTAAAAGAAATAAACATTTGAAATATATCAGTCTGTGTGTAATGAATGATGATAATATACACGTTTCACTTTTTGAATGGAATTAGTGAAATAAATCAACTTTTTGATGTCAAACATAAAACAGTTTTATGAAATATATTGAGATACAGAATATTTGCTTTTTCATCTGGGCAAATGTGAATCTACTTCATGTATATTCCTGTCTGCTATAAAGAGATTCAGATTCTGTTGTACGAGCAGGAATTGTGTTCACATGAAGATGGAATGAATTACTCACTTTAGGCCCAGTTGGTCCTTGCCATCCGCTTGGTCCCTGTCGCCCTGGGAGACCAGGAGGGCCAGTGCGCCCCTGTAACACATACAAGCTATGAATCTAGCTACATTTGACAGCAAGAACTTGCACACAAAGATATAAATTTTAAGGAACTATATAGGCTGACACATCTTTAATGCAGAGATTATGGATGGGAGGCTGTCTAATGCAGTGGCTTGGCACAGTTACTGTACCACATAACAACACTGATTAAGACAAGTTTTAGTTTTCACTAAAACTTAATTTTAGTAAGCAAATTCATTAGCTTCCTTCTGCTTGATAATATAGCCCTGATATAACAGAACTTTCCATATCGTGGATTTTAGCACAGATGGAATGTTTTATTGACCAATTAAGAAGCCAGGGAAATGTTTGATTTGTAAAGTCACCATGAAATCAAGACTGACAGCTCTTGTTTTTATATGAAACATTTCATATTGGAATATTTATTATAAATGATTTATCCATGCACATCATTTTATTTTTTTTAATTCCTATGCTCTTGTAATCTTTAATCAAAATAACTTCCCCTCCCTTTTGCAACGACATCTTGTTTCTCTCAGCGCAAGGGTGGGACAACCTGTCACTCAGTTGACATCACAGCAACAGCAAACCACAACCATCCAATCAATTCCCCATGGACAAAATCAAGTCCCACCCAACATTTTGTTGTTTGTGAAGCTGCTTCACTCGGATATATACATCAGAATAGGGAACAAAAGACTATCACAACTTCCATTTCATGCCGACTTTAAGGTATACCAACAAGAATACTTTTTGTACGCAAAAAAACAAACAAAAATAACGACTTTATTCAACAATTTCTTCTCTACCCTGCCATTCTCCTACACTATTCTTGTTGTAAACACAGTGCAGCACTTCTGTGTTCTACGTCAAAATGGTGGCTCAGTATTGGCAGATGCTGTACATGTGAGCAGCATACGGTGGCCCAGTAGTACACAACACAACAAAATTAAAAAAGCAAACATAAGTTCACAACACAACGAAATCAAGCCACAACACAACGGAATAAAGCCACAACACAACTAAATAAAGCCACAACACTACTAAATAAAGCCACAACACAATGAAATCAAGCCACAACGCAACTAAATAAAGCCACAACACAACGGAATAAAGCCACAACGCAACAAAATCAAGCCACAACACAACGGAATAAAGCCACAATGCAACAAAATCAAGCCACAACACAATGGAATAAAGCCATAACACAATGAAATAAAGCCACAACACAACAAAATCAAGCCACAACACAATGAAATCGAGCCACAACACAACGGAAATGCTCCTGACCACTAGGGGGCTCTCAGAGCTCGGTAAAGTTAGATTTCCTTGCCATGATTAGTTTCAAAAGTATGTAACCACTGTACATCGACATTAAATATTAATTCAAAATTACCTACATGCACAATAGCTTCATATTTATACCTATGAATGATTTGATGTGCTACCACGGCGCATGATCAAGGGAACATCTGCCAATTCCACCAAGTGGTTAAAACGTATAATTTGTGTTCATTATAATTACTTTTAACATTTAAAAACAGACATGTTCAAATTCCAAAGCTTGTTGTCGGTTTCTATTGGTAAGACTAACTTACTACAGGTGACATTTTGACAATACATACAGGGAGGTATAATTTCACCTGTCGTAAGTCAGTCTTAGGAAACTACTACAAGCTTTGGAACATGGAAAAACCCTTTAAGTGAATTACAGTAATATATGTTACAAAAATACAAAATATATGTAAACAAATTGTGTACTGTACATAAAAGAAGGTATCGGCACAATTTCACCTGTAGTAAGTCAGTCTGGTCACTACAACAACCTTTGGAACAACAACAACAAAAAAAAACCTTTGGTGAATTACACTGATTTTCTTCCTGAAAATAATCGTTTATTGTTTATTATACATGAAGGGAGGTATTGACAAAATGTCTTCCTGTCTTACCAACAGGAAGTAACAAGCTTTGGAATTTGAACATGTCTGTTTTTAAATGTTAAACAAAGTCATTGTAATGAATACAAATTATACATTTTAACCACTTGGTGGAATTGGCAGATGTTCCCTTCATCATGCGTCATGGTAGCGCGTCAAATCATTCACAGGTATAAATATGAAGCTATTGATCACGATGTTGATTTTGAATTAATATTTCATGTCGATATACAAGGTTTACATACTTAAAACTAATTAATTAAAACTAATGGTATTGATATCTTTGTAAGACTGTCGACTTTATAGAACAGTGCAAGGAAATCTAACTTTACCGAGCTCTGAGAGCCCTCTAGTGGTCGGGAGCATTTCCACTGTGTTGTGGCTTTATTCTGTTGTGTTGTGAACTTATGTTTGCTATTTTTAATTTTGTTGTGTTGTGGCTTTATTTCATTGTGTTGTGGCTTGTTTCCATTGTGTTGTGGCTTTATTTCGATGTGTTGTGAACTTATGTTTGCTTTTTTAATTTCGTTGTGTTGTGCACTACTGGGCCACCGTAGCAGCATGACACATGAGCTGGCCAATAATGAGCCGGTGTTTTGACATGACAGGGAAGAGAAGAAATTGTTAAATAAAGTCGTAATTTTTGTTTGTTTTTGCATTTGAAAAGTATTCTCTTCGCTTCATAACTTTAAGGTTGAACCACTATGGTCACTCACGTCAACTGTTTTAATGATGTCTTTACTACTTTTCTGAGCCTTGAAAGTGGTAAGTAAATTGGTGTATATGGAGGAGTCAGACAGCTCTTGGATTTCATCAAAAATATCTTAATTTGTGTTCCGAAGATGAACGAAGGTCTTGCGGGTTTGGAACGACATGAGGGTGAGTAATTTTTGGGTGAACTACCCTTTAACGCTAATAACACTGATACAGTAGATCAGTAATTGAGGCACACATGTACTTACACAAATGTAATTGAATATTTACGATTCTGTTGAGTTTTATCAAGGTGTTATGCCCTCCGTTCGTTTTCCAGAATCTAATCTGTGTAACACTTAAAGACGATTGGCTGCTCAAACACAGAGCAATAAGAACAAGGTGAGGACAGCGTGTCTTCTGAGTGCTCTGAGGGACGAAATAGCCATCAAGAGAGAGAGAGAGAGAGAGAGAGAGAGAGAACAAACTAAACCAAACCCCATCAGTCTCCTGGCTTTAATTAAATTATGTGCTAAGGGCAGGAGCCGGGGATTGTGGGAGAGCGAATGATTTATTGGGCTGCCCCAGCACTAAGCTAAATTACTATGCAATGCTGCAAAGCTTCCTACACCAGAAGCACTCTACTCTCAGTGCCTGTCTGGAGTAAAACAATGCACCAGCACACCCAGAATCCTGTGCAGTGGTTTAGTGGCTTCTCGGTTTACCCACAGCCCTGCTGTAGGTATTACTGACACTGGTCCCAAATGCCTTCCAGGAAACCACACAATTGTGGGACAGGAGCCATGGGGATGTTCCATTGTGGATTGAACATAATGAGGATGACCACAAGCGTCCCCTGATGTTTAAACATTCTGCTGCTTATACATACAAAAGATCATGTAGAATCATGTGACCTGCTTATCTGTGTCAAGGTTGCGCTTGCTTTGAATTCCCTCCAGCTCACATTATGTATGTGCTGTGTCTTTTATTCCTTGTCCTTTAAGCAAATCCACTTATTGGAAAGTAGAGAACAATGAGTCTCACCTTGTGTCCAGGTCTTCCAATTTCACCCTGGCAACACAGAGGAGGGGAGGAGGGAATAAGAACAGAGTCAGTCCTTCAATGTGTTACACAATATATACATATATCTTGCTCTGATAGTGTCACTGACATAAAGGAATAGTTTATCCAAAAATGAAAAACCAATCATTTATTCAGCAACTACTATAAGACTTTATTTCTTCTGTGGAACACAAAAGAAGATATTTTAAAGAATCTGTTTTTGCCCATACAATGCAAGTCACTGGGGTCCAAAACATCATCGGACTACATTAACTTTCATTGTACAGAAAACACGGAGACATTTTTCAAATATCTTCTTATGTGTTCCACAGGAAAAAGAATGTAATACAGGTTTGGAGTGACATGAGAATGAGTTACAGGAGAATGAACTATCCTTTTAATACATGACAGGGATTGCCATGTGAATTAAAGGAATCCACAAAGTTGCAATTGACAGCATCTGTGGATTGATTATAATTACCACAGAAAATGATTCTGTTACACTTTATTTTAAGGAGTCTGTGTTACAGTGTAACTATACATTTAAGTATTGAGTAATAATATTTAACTACATGTACTTACTATAGGGTTAGGATTAGGAAGTGGTTTAGGTAAGCTGCATGAAATCATTCACAATTTATTGTAATTACATGTAACGTGTAACAAGGACACTGTAAAATAAAGTCTTACCAATTATTCTAACCCATCCCAAACCCCAGTTTGTAAAACAAGCAAACATTTTGTTTACAGTAATGTACTTACAAATTACAATAGAAGTCTATGGGGCAAGACATAAATGTTAATGGTATTAAAAAAAAAAAAACACACAAAATATAAATATTATAGGTGTTGCAACAAAAATACAGTGACAGAATTTGCTTGCCAACATTGTCTCTGCAAAGTTAACCAATTTTTTAAACTCCTGTAATGACCATGTTAAGTCTGTAATCCTAGATGTGCAATTTTCGTTCGTTTTTACAAACTGAGAAAAATTATTGTTTATAGTAACTGACAGAATGTCACAGATGCTGCCGTTAAAACTTAATAACCCTTAATAACATATAAACAAATATATAATAATAATGTATAAGAAGAAGAAGAAGAAGAAAAAGAAGAAGAAGAATGATTCCATTTTATTTTACAGTTATGTGTAATATAAGTAACATCAGGTAATATATGTAATATAACGGTAATATAAGGTAACAGTAATACTATATGCAATATATATTTTTATATTACTATATGTAAGGTAACTAAATGGGTTAAGGTCAGGTTTTGGGGTAGGTTCAGGGATAGTACTTATTACCCAGTTATTTTAATTACTATAATAAGTACATAGTATGTACACACTGTAAAAAAAAGTATTTTCATGATTTGTTATAACATTTTTTTCTTTTGTCAAATCAACTTAGATAATGTAGTTCAGATAACAATATTTTGAGTAACTCTGTTAATTAATCCAATTTTAACCAGTATTAACTCAAATTTTTAATTTCAATGAACTCAAAATTTTAAGGCAACCAGGTAACTTACTTTTTTAAGTTAAACCAACAATTCTTTACAGTGCATGCTAAATAGGACTGTAAAATAAAGTGTGGTAATACTTTCTTTTACAGTGTCATTGTTACATATGTTACATGTAGTTACTATAGTAATAATTATAAATTATACATGCAACTAATCCTAAAACAAACCAAACCCTAATCCTCACCCTATAAGTACATGTAATTACTTAATATTACTCGGTACTTAAATGTATAATTACACTGTAACAAAGACACCTTAAAATAAAGTGTAACCTAAAGGGTTACCATAATAATAATAATAATAATAATAATAATAATACAATCTTATTTTGCTCCTGAATTCACTAAATCACTTAGATATGTATATTTACATAAGAATGTGTCATACCTTATCTCCCTTTGGTCCCTGTGGTCCCGGCAGTCCAGCAGGACCCTGATCATAACACAAACATCAAAAACCTTATCAAAAACCTCTTGCAATTTCAGTTAATATCATTGTTTAAAGCCAAAGTATCTATAACATCTATATTGACCAAGTCTGTCAACTATAACGTATTGTCGTGAGTGAGTCATTTCAGAATTTCCAAACTGTTTCCAAACAGGTTTCCCAAATACTCACCCTTCCATTGTTTGACACAAAACCACCCCCAAACTCACGTCATTGGTTGTTGTCAATGTTACTGTGTTGGCTCGTGCAATCAAAACAATGATCAGAGCACCACAGAGTCACAGTGTTTACACTTTTTGGGAAATGAGCTCATGAATGTCTTCCTCATAGTGCACTACACTTAAAAAAAAATCGTGGCTGTAGCAAATTACAGTATTTCAACAGGATGCATTTATAATGTTCTTGGCTGACAATCGCAATAATATTCACCACATAATTAATAACCTATGACCAGAGATGTATAAAGTACTAGAGACCCAGACTTGAGTAAAAGTACAAGTGCTCTATCAAAAAAGTTACTTGAGTAAAAGTTGAAGTGCTCTTTAAGCACCACACTTAAGTAGAAGTACTAAAGTATTCAAAATTGTTTGTACTTAAGTATTGCAAGTAGTTTATTTTGAAATTTACTACTCAAGTACTGAAAGTAAAAGTACAAGTATTGAGTGCGTGAAGACCACTTGAGATGCAGACAAGTTGAGATGCTTTGTTTGTTGTCAGCACTTTGATTTCATTACCAAAAAGTTTATTTTGACTAATAGTTCTACCATATACAATTGAATAAAATTAACAGCTAGCTAACAACAACTTGCTTTGCACTTTTTTCTGTTTTCACCTCACTCCAGTCTAAACTAGGCTAAACTACCACTCTTACTAAAAAAAAAAAAATGGGGTAAGCACACTTATATTCTCATTTCAAGAGGTGTTCTGAGTAAATGATTTGTTTGTAACACTTTATAATATGGTTTGATTTGTTAACATTACATTAGTTAATGTATTAGACTAATAACCAACATGAACTAACCATGATCAATACATTTATTACTGTATTTATTAATCTTTGTTAATCTTAGTTAATAAAAATACAGCTGTTCATTGTTTGTATATGTTACTTCACAGTGCACATTAACTATGTAAACAAATAGAGAGCAATTTGAGAGCAAGACAGCGCTCGTGTTGTTTTAAGACGGTGAATGCGCGCGCGCGCGCGGCCGGGACTCGCTCGCTCGCGCTCTCCCTCTCTCGCTGCTCGTATATGCGCCCTGACAAGGGTTGGTCTCCTTCCTCACTCTCACAGCCACGATCACTTGAAGTTGAAGGGGTGGAAGGTAGTGTTTTTGGTTCGTCTTTGGTTGATCTTTTTAGCTGATCAAAAGGCAGAACGGGAGCACGCGCAGCTTCTTAATCACTTGATTCGCTCATTGATGCGTCAGCTTCATCAACATTTTTATAATTGTAACGAGTAACGATGCAGCACATAAAAAATATCGGAGTAAAAGTATTAAACTCATCGAAAATATGTACTGAAGTAAAAGTGGAAGTAGGAGAAAAAAATAATACTCTAGTAAAGTACAGATACCGCCTTTTAGTACTTAAGTACTGTAGTGAAGCAGTTCTACTTCGTTACTATACATCTCTGCCTATGACAGGGATCAAACTGTATTCAGAGTGAACTTGCAGGGCAGGGGTGAACTCCCTCTTGGGGCTTCGAGTGTCTCTCTTGGGGTTGTTTCTAAGAATGGCACGATGGAGCAGAGGCTGGCAATGGAAAAAGGTCTATTTCCATCTGCTCTAAATGTGGAGCGTTAATGGCCTGCTGTGTCGTGGGGGGCCAAACTGGTCACATCCGTGTCACTACAGAAAGACGTCTGGGGAACTCACACGGGTTTCACATGCTGAGAGGGTTATGGAGGCTAATTACAGAGCTGGAACTGACCATTGTGACAACCCAATACTCTGCTTCCTTGAGGCACCTCAATAAATTTGCATGTGACTGTTGTTATTATTTCTGAATAAATACTTAACATTTGAGTTTTAACATCTGTTAAACATAGCTTATGGGTCAATGAAATGACGCTAATATTTTTTTAATTCAGATCTATTCATTTATTCAGAAATGCAAAAAATGACATTATTGACATTAATGAATACATCTTTTCTATGATGAGCATGTTTTTAATTTCGGAATTAAAATCCATAAAAGCAAAAAAAAAAAAAAAAAAAATGAATGTCACGGTGATAGAACTTGTCCTGATATCTGTAAGGGTTATATTTAGTTTCATTGTGTTTTAGTTTGGTTTTCCATGTTCCTATTTGCCTGAGTTCTCATTCATTATTTGTTGTCATGGTTACTGATTGCTTTGTGCACCTGTTTCTTGTTCAGGTTGTTTCTCCTGTGTATTTAAAGGATTAGTTCATTTTCAAATAAAAATTACCCCAAGCTTTATTCACCCTCAAGCCATCCTAGGTGTATATGACTTTCTTCTTTCTGATAAACACAATCGGAGAAATATTAATAAACATCCTGACGCATCTGAGCTTTATAATGGCAGTAAGCATTACCAAATGAGTATGAGCTGAAGAAAGTGCTTCCATCCACATCCATCCATAATAAACGCTACTCCACACAGCCCAGAGGGGTTAATAAAGGCCTTCTGAACCGCTTTCCGTATTCAACTTACGAAGAAAGTGTAAATCTCTCGCAGTTCAAAAAGCTTACGCTACATCCTACACCTTCCCTATTCAATTTACGGAAAAAGCTGACTTGACGCCAGTTCCGTTTTTTCTGTAATTTGAATATGGAAGGCGTTATGGCGGAAGCTAGATATTTTACTTCATAGCTTGTTAAATATAGATTTTTTTTTTTTTTTCTTTTTTTTTTACACAAATGCATTGCTTCCCTTCAGAAGGCCTTTATTAACCCCCCGGAGCCGTGTGGAGTACATTTATAATGGATGGTGGTGCTTTCTTCAGCTCATACTTGTTGACCCCACTCACTGCCATTATAAAGCTTGGATGCATCAGGATATTTATTAATATATCTCCGATTGTGTTCATCAGAAAGAAAAAAGTCATATACACCTAGGATGGCTTGAGGGTGTGTAAAACTTGAGGTACTTTTCATTTGAAAGTGAACTAAGTCTTTAAGCCCTAAGATTAGTTCTACTCATTGTCCAATACTATTTGCTTTGATAAAGCTGTTGTGTTGGTTTTCTCCTGTGAACTGTTTTCATGTTGGACTGCCTTCTTTGTTTTTGTTAATAAAGTTAAAAATTTTTATCCACCTCACCTCTTCATTGCCTTTGCCTTGCCTGCATGTGACAATATCATAATGCAGCATTATTAAAATAATGAAATTTTTGAAAATAAATATTCTATTTCTTTAAAATATATATTTTATTTGCTTTACAACTTATTTATATTTATAAAACTTTTGCAGACCCTGATTACTGTGGATCAAGGTCAATAAGTCTAAGAATTTGATAATTTGATCTTTTTTTTATTTTATTAAATTGCAAAGTTAGTATGTAAAATGTTATGTAGTGCAACTCCCCAAAAGCATAAAGATTAATTAATGATTAATGATTAATGATTTTCTTAGACAGTTTTTTAAAGGGGACCTTAATTATGATTTCACTGTTGCTGTTTAAGCATAAACAACATCTGCAAAGTTATGATGCTCAAAGTTCAATGCAAAGGGACATATTTTCTTTTACAGAAATCACTTTTTAAGGACTACAATGAGCTTCTTTCTGGGTTGATGACATCACAAACCCTAAAATTTACATAAATCCTGCCCCTGAAAAAATGCAACAAAAGGGGGCGAGGCCATGTTGAGCGTTGTTACCATGCCGTCATTTTACTCCAGACTGCTTCACAAACGAGGGTCAAATCAACGCTGGATTTGCACAAAAGATTAACATGACAGCACATGCTTAGTCGATGAGTTGAATCAACTCCACAGCAGCTACATAAATTTATCCACTAACCATTCAGAAATCTCCAGATGCATTCTAAAAGTTGTAACTTCTTCCTGAGTCTCTCCATCAGTGTCCGACTCTGGTTTGAACAATGTAAGCCTGAACAAGTACTGACAATCGTTATTTTGGCTGCGTGAGATTCTCCAGCTTTGTTGTTGTTGAGCAACCAAAGCGCGAGCTGTTAAAGCTCCGCCCTCTTCTGGAAAGCTGGCAAGGAGCATCAGCTCATTTGCATTTAAAGATATTTTTCTTGAAAATGGTATAACCAAAAAAAACAACAATTCAAAACCAAAAAGTATGTTTCTAAGAATCTAAACAATTTTTTTTCTTTTTGTCATGTTTTATCATATATCCCTCGAACAGTGTAAAAATCAACTTAGCATTCAAACAGCTACAGATTATTGCTGTATGATGTTTCACTCATTGTGAAGGAGTTGATTACAAATATATTATTTTAAAATCTTGCAAGTTTTTATGCCAAAAATGTATGTGAATGCATCTTAAGGTCTGTTTCATAGCTGGAGATTTCTGTGTAGTTTAGGCCTATGGTTTTGTCCTCAATATTATATAACATTTGAAGCACATACCTGAGGGCCAGGAGGTCCTGCTGGTCCTGGAGGCCCTGGGGAACATGTGTGGGTTGTGGGACTGTGCTTCTCTTCTGAGGTCCCCACATTTGGTGTCTCAGTCTATAAGACAAGTCATGTAAAATTACATCAGAGAAATATGACGAAAATGAGAAAATGTTAAATTGTTACAGTCTTTGCAGCTTTAGTGGTAATCACACACCTCTTTTGACTTTTATTTACATTCATTTATCACAGTGATGTAGACATAGCTGTCATGGTCATGGGGACAAACTTAATGTACTTATTCACACCCTGAACCCTTGATGTACATGGAACCTACATCAGATCCAGGTGTTGGATCAGCGGTCATGTGTCAGGACTCACCAGAGACTCCTTCCGCCACAGTGAAGGGGGAGGGAAGAGAGGAGGCGGAGGTGGACTCAGTAAACAGCAGGGGTTGAATTTCTTTCTGGTTTCCAGCAACTGGAACTCTAGATGTGGGGAAATGAGTTACAAGAGGAACATGTCAATAGACACGTGGGTCAGCGGAACAGTGTTTCACTCCACTGTTTTGGAAAAGAGACTGAAACACATGACAACTATGATAGTCATCATGTGGATAAGATTGTAATGAAAGGCCATTCATAACTGAAACTACTAGATATTTAAAGATTTATCTGCAAACACATGATGCTAGAGCTTAGCATTATTAGAAATAAGATATTTATAATGACTTCATCAACTGGTGTCAAAGTGATTTTTAGTGATTCTATGGAGTCAGTTCACCTCAAATTCACAGTTCATTGCATTTACTATGAACAGGATCCACTAACATCTGAAAGCCACTTTTTCTTGCCATATTGAACGGTATATGTATCGTTTTATCATTTGAAACCTAAATTCTTTTGAATTGTTGTGCTGTAAAAGTAAAATGTAAAATCTGTCTTTATTTAAAATAAATGGTACTTGCTTTGATATTTTGTATCTAATGCAATGATACATAATTCATACATTATTCAGTGTTTGACTTTAATGTCCAAATACCTTTTCCTATTTTTTTTTTTTAATTTGTGTGTATTAGTGCTGTCAAATCGATTAATCATGATTAATCACATCTAACACAAAAGTTTGTTTATATATGTATATATAAATATAATATATATATATATATATATATATATATATATATATATATATATATATATATATATATATATATATATATATCTCTGTGGAAAAAATAATTGTTGGTTTAACTTAAAAAAGTAAGTTATCTGGTTGACTTAAAATTTTGAGTTCATTGAAATTAAAAATTTGAGTTACAAATGAAGGCGATTGGTTTAATCAACAGAAACTCAAAATATTATGTTATCTGAAGCACATTAATTATCTAAGTTGATTTGACAAAATAAAAAATGTTGTGATAACAAATAAAAATATTTTTTTACAGTGTATATACATATACAGTATATATAATATAATAATATATAAAAATATATATACAAAAATTTTCATGTTATGTGTGATTAATTGTGATTAATCAATTTGATATCAATTTGATATTTATATTTGACATATACATATATATATATATATATATATATATATATATATATATATATTAGGGCTGTCAATCGATTAAAAATGTTAATCTAATTAATTACATACTCTGTGATTAATTAATCTAAATTAATCGCATACATAATTTTTGCTGTGAAAGTATTAAATATTTCAATTGAATCAATGCAGGGTTTTTCCTGGGTCAAAAATGGTCTTCAGTGGTGACAGACATGGTCATCCACACAAACAGTAAAAAGTGCCCTACCCACATGATCTACGAGCCCAATACTGACAATAAAGTACCCGTCACTCTCACTGTAATTCTTTCTTGCCCTCTTTGCAAAAAAAAAAAAAAAAAAAAAAAGTGATTTTATAGCTTTGTAAGAGAAGATACTTTTTTGCTAAACCTGAAAAGTATTAAAAAGTAGCATTTTATATTAACTAATAATATAATTTTCTACCATATGCAATTGAATGCACCTAGCTAACAACAACTTGCTTTGTTCTGGTTTCACCTCACTCCAGTCTAAACTAACTGATTTTATAGGCCTAATTTACTACACATTGTCATTTAAATAACCTGAAAATATTGTGGATTATTAAGGCTAATTTTACTAACCACTCTTGCTAAATGGGGTAAGCACACTTATGTTCTCATTTCAGAGTTGTTCGAGTAAATGATTAATTATAGACCGTGTGGACAGATCCATAGACATCATAAGTTGTTGTCATGATTCATTAAAATGAATCTGTTCAAATGAGTCATTAGGTCGCGAATTGGACATTAGTGGACGTTGACGCGTTGCGTGCGAATCAAGATTGTTATTAGGATATCGCAAAAGATTTGTCAAAACACTTCACCACTGGATAGGATTTTCTTTTTGTTTACTGAAAGTGTGGTTTATGTCAGCTGCACGTGCAGGGCGCCTGTCAGAGAAGATGAGGTGACGTTCTTTTGAGCACTATTCACACCCAGCGGTTATTCAGGAAAAACATTCTCCGAATTCGCCTCGTGAAACATGGATTCGGTCTTACGAACTTTTAGCATCGTGTCAGTTGATTTAGATTATTATGTGCGAGGTAGAGAGAGTGCAAAGACGGTGCTTACTTTGAAGAGAGCTCGCGCGCACGAGGGAGGAGCTCTGCTCGTTCTGTCCGTCAGCGCAGCAGTCGTCTCCCTCCTTCATTTTACAGTCGAATGCTGGCTAGAATGGCTCCAGGTTCAAAGGTCAATACGGAGTGGATTAATCTGCGTTATTTTTTTATAACGCGTTATTTTTTCTCAGATTAATTAATCGAAATTAACGCGTTATTTTGACAGCCCTAATATATATATATATATATATATATATATATATACATACACATACATACATACATACACACACACACACACACACACACTATATAAACAATCATTGTTGTGAAGAAGCAATAAAGTGACCATATATTCTATAAAAATAAAAATAAAAATCACAGTACATTAAAATCTAAAGTAGAAAAAATATGTTAACTTGGCAAAAAACTGCAGTGTTGGCTGACAAAACTGAAACACAGCCATTTTGCCATTAGAGATAATAACCAGAGATAATTCAATGATGCCAGTGGGAAAATTTATTGCAAAATAAGGGCAACATTTTTACTTGTTCTCATTATAATCAGTAATCCTCAGTGCAACCCAATCCATGTTATGTTATATTCTGCAACTACATTTAATTTCATGAAATTACCAACAGTTAGTCAAACATGCTTTTGTTGTTGCAAATTCTGATTTGCATATTGTGCAAACAAACTTCCCTCTGCAAGAGAAAACCCCTAATATCAGCACCTACCAAACATGTGCAAAAGAGAGTGATATCTTACCTGTTGGAGGAGGGAATATGTTATCCATGTAAGAGAATGACGACACATAGCAGAAGAGTTGAAAATATAGTCCAAGCGAGAACAGAATCATGCTGCCGGCTGCCGTCTACCTCCAATAGCACCGAGGAGTGATCTGAGGCAGTCCCACACTACTCCTCTCTCTCCATGCCACTCTCTCTCTCTCTCTCACACACACACACACACTAGATCCACGCCTTTAGGAGAAGTGAATGCCAGCCAATGTCTGTTACACCTCTCCCATGTATTGGCCCTGAGCTAAATATACAGGAGGCAGCCGGTCAGCTGCCCTCTGTAGCCAATATTAGCCTGTTACTACTGCCAGCACTGCCTTTGTTTCCCTGCCTCAAATGGACAGAGAAAACAAAACAGTATGGATAGAAATGACATTGAAGTGACAAGGTGTCATGCAAGAGGTGATGTTGAACTACCGCCATTCATTTATACATGATCTCAGTTTGTATAGATTGATAGAAAGTCAAACCTGCTGGCTTTGGTTTGAGCATCTATAACGTTCGGACTCAAATCTGAGACGGGCTGCCACTGGCATGTGATGTACACACATGCATAAAATGACAGAATTAGCCTGCATGCTCTGTAGTGGAGTATCTCAGATGTTTTCCAGACCCCCTTAACTATCTCGCCCTCCCTCTCGGTGTCCTTTTTTTCAGGACTTATCGACCACTACTGCTCATAATTTATTGGCGCCTTTACTTTCCCTCAGAATAAATGACAGAGCAATTATGAAGAGGGCCGTTTAAAAGCCTGATGGGAGATGCGGTCTGTAAACGCCTCCAATTAGACAAAGTGCAGAACAAAGGAGACAGCAGACAGGCAGGGAGATGGAGAGAAAGACAGAGGCAGAGATGGCTTCTTATGAATTGCATTTTAATTTTCCAAAGAAAATCAAATTACATTCTTATCAAGTTGTTATTAGAAAAATATTTTTAAATCACTACATTTTTTATACAATAATAATGTACATGAGGCCATTTTTGTTTGTGCACAATAATTAACAAAATCACAAGGCTTTTATAATGTGCCACAAATACCGTCATTCTCGCCTTTACACGTTTGGCTGTGAAAATCGTTCTTTTAATAAGTCCTTTATATGCTGTAAAATTGTTGGGAACATTTCCACAACTGGAAATGTGAAAATGGTGTGATCTGCCAAGGCCAAGGCGGAGAAGCTCTCTCACTCTGTGATAAAGCACCGCTGTAATGATACCTTATGAAAGAGCAGAAGATGAGGCCAGGAAGACCGCAATTAACCGGAGACTGACATGAGCTTAAACAGAAGCCCTCTGGAGCAGTGCGCACAACACTAACCTAAGATCAGAGGTTAAAATACTCTAAACATACAGTGGGAATTAAAAAAGTCAAATAAAATAATCAAACATACATAGTATTAACTAGCGAAATGTCCCATAATTTGTTATTTGATATTGTTAGCATTTTCTCCTAAAAAGGAAAAGTTTACCCAAAAATTCTATCATCATTTACTCACCCCAAACTATGACTTTCTTTCTTCTGTGGAACAAAAAATGTATATATTTTGAAGAATCTTCCCGTTGCTCTTTTCCATAGAATGACAGTTCATAGTGAACATGGCTGTGAAGCTATAAAAAGAAACAAAGCAATGTGGGCTAGAAGCAAGACGTGAATAATGATTTACATTTTAGCTTATTCCTCACATAAAGCTGTAGAAGGCTTAGACAAATCATATGAATCACTTTTATAGTACCTTTTTTTTTTAGTTTGACTGAGATGGTCACTAAAGCACTGAAGTACTGGTTCCCTCAACAAAAAGTCAATCAGATTTTTCCATTGGCTTTTGGGTTTATTGCAGAAAATATGCTTTGCGAACAACAAAAGTTTATGATTCTTACATGTTTTGTTCATCAAAAACACAATCGGCAGCAATTAAAGCTAAATTTAGGCTTTAAATGAACTACACCATGGCCACATGACTTCAACGCCACCATCACCAAGCTTCCGACAACTCTTTCAATCTTTATTTAAAATCTACAAGCTGGAAAGTTTGAGTTAGAATAATAGTTTGCAAGAGCACAAGTATAAACACAACTGTAAAACGGACTGTTCGTGAGTAGAAGAGTTTTCCTGTTCAGTGTGATGACGACGTTTAATGTCTCCAATTACATCCATTTAGCCACTTGTTAGCAACCACCTTTTTCAATATCTTGAGCTTGTTTTAACCACAGACCTTATTTCAGACATTTAACCAAAAACCCATTAAAAAAAACCTCACTGACTTCAGGACGATGGAACTAATTTCTAGGGTTGTATAGAAAGAGCTGCTGGAAAAATCTTCAAAAAAAAAAAAAAAAAAAATCTAATTTAGGGTTCCACAAGAAACAAAGTCAAACAGATTTGGAACAACATGAGGTAAATGATAACTGAATTTTTCATTTTAAGGTGAACTTTTTCTTTTAAGTGTTTACAGAAAGAACTGGAATCTATGGAAATTCATTTGAGTCAGAAGAGAGTGAGATCATATAAAATGTACAGTTTCTTAATTGTTGTCTTTTTTTAGGAAATGGTGCCACCTACAGTAAACTGACCAAATGTAGTGTAAGATACAGTGTGATCCGACATCTGATACGTCTGTCAGCTTTTAAAGATTTGACCGTGTCAGCCAGGGAAACTCCTAGGAGATAAACACAGTTTCATTATGATATGAACAACAAACAGACAACAAAGGTTTACACATGAATAAACTCCATTGAAGTCGATCCTGTTTACTTCTACATGCTTTTGTAACACTAGAAAGTTTCCATTCATCGTTGGGGAAGCCCATTGAGTGTAAGTGTGACATACACAGAGAGTTTCAGAGTTCCAGCTCGCTATGGCACCCAATCCTTCAATACTTCTGCGTGTGGTTGCCAGGATACAACCAGCACAACAAAAAAGGGTCACAACTTTCAATAATGGGGCCTCATAACTTTCAAGAATAGAAAGGTCAGATATGTTTAAGGTGTGTGTATGAGAGAGGGGGAGAAATTTTTTTTTATTTTAGAGTTGTTTTGGTGTTGAAATTTAAGGTTACACAGGCCTTGTGATGTTATGAACACTTAAAGGGATAGTTCACCCAAAAATGAAAATTATCCCATGATTTACTCACCCTCAAGCCATTCTAGTGGTATATGACTATCTTCTTTCAGACAAACACAATCAGAGTTATATTAAAAAAATATCCTGGTTCTTTTCAGCTTTATAATGGGAGTAAATAGTAACTGATATTTTGAAGCCCAAAAAAGTGCATCCATCCATCATAAAAGTAATCCATATGGCTCAAAGGGGTTAATAAAAAATAAATAATAAAAAGGGCTGATTTTAAATGTGCTCTATAAATAAAATTGAAAAAAAAAAAAAAAAAAAAAGCCATGCGAAGCCATGCATCTTTGTAAGAAAAATATCCATAATTATTACTTTATAAGCTATAATCACTAGCTTCCGGTAACATCTGTCCGCGTGTTCAAGAGAGAGTCGAGTTCTGGTGTATGCGGTAGGATGTAGGAGTAGCGTAAGTTTAGGTGAGAGTAGACGCCTCCCGGGTTCAAATAAATAGGGCTGGGCAATAAGCTCCTCCGACATTTCTCTTTAAAGGTGCCCTAGATTCAAAAATTGAATTTACCTCGGCATAGTTGAATAACAAGAGTTCAGTACATGGAAATACAGTGAGTCTCAAACTCCGTTGTTTCCTCCTTATATAAATCTCATTTGTTTAAAAGACCTCCGAAGAACAGGCGAATCTCAACATAATACCAACTGTTATGTAACAGTCGGGGTGTATGCCCCCAATATTTGCATATGCCAGCCCATGTTCCCAACATTATGAAAGGCATTAGACAAGGGCAGGCAGTATTAACGTCTGGATCTGTGCACAGCTGAATCATCAGACTAGGTAAGCAAGCAAGAACAACAGCGAAAAATGGCAGATGGAGCAATAATAACTGACATGATCCATGATATCATGATATTTTTAGTGATATTTGTAAATTGTCTTTCTAAATGTTTCGTTAGCATGTTGCTAATGTACTGTTAAATGTGGTTAAAGTTACCATCGTTTCTTACTGTATTCACGGAGACAAGACTGTCGTTATTTTCATTTTTTAAACACTTGCAGTCTGTATAATTCATAAACACAACTTCATTCTTTATAAATCTCTCCAACAGTGTAGCATTAGCCGTTAGCCACGGAACACTATCAAACTCATGCAGAATCAAATGTAAACATCCAATTAAATACTCTACTTACGCGATTAGACATGCTGCATGACGAACACTTTGTAAAGATCCATTTTGAGGGTTATATTAGCTGTGTGAACTTTGTTTATAGCTGTTTAAGGCAAGCGCGAGCTCCGTGGGCGAAGAGCACGGGATTTAAAGGAGCCGCGCTGCATAAATAGGCACGTTTATAATGATACCCCAAAATAGGCAGTTAAAAAAATTAATAAAAAAAAAAACACTTCGGGGTATTTTGAGCTGAAACTTCACAGACACATTTAGGGGACACCTCAGACTTATATTACATCTTTTGAAAACATGTTCTTGGGCACCTTTAAAAATCTTCATTTTAGATTTCTAATTCATGACTGGTGTTTTGTTTTTCTCTATCCTCTGCGCTTCCGTGTTTGTCCTTGTGTACGGAAGCCAGTAATTCTAGTTTATAAAGTTATAAACAAGGATATTTTTACAGGATATTACGTACAAAAACGCATTGCTTCACTTCAGAAGGCCTTTATTAACCCCCTGGAGTTTTATGGATTAGATTTGTCAAAAGTACCAACCTCGGTACCAATCGATACTGAAATTTTAAAAATGTCAGGCTTTGAGCGCTGTTGAGCGGATTTGTAAACATCTCTTATTGGCCATTGTGTTGACGCACTCATCGGATATGTCTGTGATTGGCTACAATGATCAACGCACGGGGTTTGAAATTGAAAGCGGGAGCGGGAACGTTTGAAAGCAGGCGTCTATCAGTGGACTGGTCTGCAACAGACTCCTGCTTTCAAACGCTCCTGTGTGTATCTGTGTATTGATGACTATTTACAACACTTTTGAAGCGTTGATCATTGAAGCCAATCACAGACATATCTGAACACACAATGGCCAATCAGAGGTGTTTATGAATCCACTCAACAGTGCTCAAAGCGTAATATTTTTAAAAGTACCAAACTCTAGTATGAATTACTTTTAAGATGGATGGATGTGCTTTTTTGGACTGCAAAATCTCTGTGTTATTACTCTGTGTTTGGCTGAAACAATACAGTTATATACACCTGGGATGGCTTGAGGGTGAGTAAATTATGGGATAATTTTCATATTTGGGTGAACTAACACTTTAACTGCTGTACATGTCAAAGGTCCAACACCACACTAGCCTATTGCCAATAACTTAAAATCAGTGTTTTTCCTGTGTAGTTACTTATTTAACATAAGAAAATACAAATGTGTTGTGTTTTATATACGTTTTTAATGATATTCCAACTGATTTAACTAAAATGTAAGATTGTGTTTGTGTGCAGTACCTGTTGTTTGCGGTCTGAGGCCGGGTCTATAAGTACGTTGATAAGGCTGGGCATCTCTGTGTCTGTCAGACTCTCCTGTAGTGCACCGCGGAGTTCCTCCACCGCTCGAACCAGATACCCACGACCCCCAAATGCACTCATCACCTGTTCGTACCGTGCCTCTGGCAGCAGGGTCACCGGAGGAGCACTAAGACACACACAGAGGTCAATCTTATGAACAGCGTTTTATACCTGCTGGGTTCAATAGAAATGAAGCCTACTGATAGCATAATTGATAGAACAAAATTAAATACATTTTTAACAATTAACTTATTGACTATACATTTATTTATATAATTTAGAGGCCCATGAGGTATTAAAATTAGCTGTCCAATATTTTGAACACATTTCAGCCATCTATCCCAACAAATTTGTATTATCTTCATTATATACTCCAGGACAACTTGTAGTGCTGCACAAGATTTTATGGCAGCTTGTTTCTGCAATGGAATAAAAAAATATTAAAAAGCAACATTTTACCTCAGAATTGTGAGATATAACCTCGCAAAACTGAGTTATTGTGCTGAAATGTAGAGACTGTAATTTAATATTATATAATATAACATTTACTTTCAGTCTACGGCTGTCAATCAAGTGACCCTTCGTAGCCGTTCAGGTGCCTCTGGTTTAAAACGAACCCAGAACTTTTCTTAGGTTCTATACTCACATGGTGGTCATGTCTCCCATCTGTTCCATCTCTTTCCATGTTTCTGGATCCACTCCACTGTAGATGCCATTGTTGTTGATTACTATGATGATGATGGGCAGTTTATACCTATTCAGAGTTTAAAAAAAATAATCAGACAAGACAACATAGTGCAACGTAGTTATAGTGAGACAGAGCAAATAGAACCATTATAAAAGTATGCACATTGCACAAATGTCCTGTAGGTGGAGCTCTATGTCCAAGATAAATAATGACTAGAATCATGCATCATGATGAATAATTCACCTGCACATGGTCTCCACCTCCATGCCAGAGAAACCGAAAGCGCTGTCTCCCTCTATACACACCACTCTCTGAGCGCTCTTCTGCGCCTGCTCCAAAACTGCTGCGGCAATGGCAAAGCCTGGACCCACCCCCATAGTGCCAAATGTGCCTGCATCTAACCTGTACAAGACATTCAGATTACTGCTCTGGACAACATTACAGTAGAACTCAACATTTAATAGAGCTATGTAGTTTACGGTACGTTCTTTAAATTTGCTTTCCAGAAGAAGACCAAAGACTTACAAGAGTCAATATGTTCTACAGCTAAAATAAAAAAATGTGTGTTCTGTCTTGTTATTCCTGAGATCTAAACATAACAAAAGTTGTTTTCTCATGATCAAAACATAATAAAAGATGTATTTTTTGAGATCTTAACATGTTGTTTTGTGATCTAAACAACCTTTTTTCTCATAAATCTAAACATTTTTTTTGTGATCAAAACTGTTTTCCTTGTGATTTAAACAAGTTGTTTTTATGATCCAAACATAAAAGCTGTCCTCGTAATATAAACATAACAAAAACTAAAAGTTGTTTTCTTATGTTAGTTGTTATCTAAACATGTTGTTTTGTGATCTAAACAACAAAGGTTCAGTATCTAAACATGACAAAAGTTGTTTTCTTATGATCAAAACATAATAAAAGATGTATTTTTGTGATCTAAACATGTTTTTTGTGATGTAAACAACCTTTTTTCTCATAAATCTAAACTTTTTTTTTTGTGATCAAAACTGTTTTCCTTGTGATTTAAACAAGTTGTTTTTATGATCCAAACATAAAAACGACCCTCGTGATCTAAACATAACAAATGCTGTTTTTGTGATCTAAACTAAAAGTTGTTTTCTTATGTTAGTTGTTATCTAAACATTAGTTGTTTTTGTGATCTAAACAACAAATGTTCTGTATCTAAACATGACAAAAGTTGTTTTACTGTATGTAATTTAAACAACAGAAGTTGTTTTGTCATGATGTAAACAATTTTTTTTTCATCTAAACAGTAGCTTTCTTGTGATCTCGACTTTCTCACAGCAGAAAAAAAAACTATATGTCGCTCTTCATTTCTCTCATCACACACAAACCATTTCTATATTTAAAATGTCAAATATGAGCTGTTTTAAAATTTGTGATCAAAACTTGTTTTCCTTGTGATTTAAACAAGTTGTTTTTATGATCCAAACATAAAAACGCATCTAAACATAACAAACGCTGTTTTTGTGATCTAAACTAAAAGTTGTTTTCTTATGTTAGTTGTTATCTAAACATTAGTTGTTTTTGTGATCTAAACTAAAAGTTGTTTTCTTATGTTAGTTGTTATCTAAACTCATTAGTTGTTTTTGTGATCTAAACAACAAAGGTTCTGTATCTAAACATCACAAAAGTTGTTTTAATGTAATTTGTTTTCTCATGATGTAAACAATTTTTTTTTCATCTAAACAGTAGCTTTCTTGTGATCTTGACTTTCTCACAGCAGAAAAAAAAACTATATGTCGCTCTTCATTTCTCTCATCACACACAAACCATTTCTATATTTAAAATGTCACATATGAGCTGTTTTAAAATTTGCCGTTGTCATGACAATCAGAGCACATGTTTTTTTCTGTCCTCTCTTTATGTATTTTATAAACATTTTAATTCATGAAGAATGATTAACTGTTTTGAACCAATCCAAGGTCTGGATCTGGACAGCTAAACAGTGAATAGTGATCTAGGGATAAATAGAGTATCATCTCTTGTCCAGCTGTGAACAGTGGGGCAGGAAAATGTCTCTCACCTGTGTCGTGGGAGGTAATTGAGCAGCATGGTACGGCCGATGTCCATAGTGTTCGCTCCCTCACTCACTATGAGGCAGTCTTTGGGCAAGAGCTCAGAAATATGGTGGAACGCTGTGTAGTAGTTCATGGGCAGAGTGGACTGGAGAGCAAGAGTCTGTGGGACACAATAAAAATGGTTCATCGAATGACATAAATGATAAATTCACAGACGTATATAGAAAGCTGAATGATCAATTGAAAGCAATTTTATTATATCAAGTATGTTACTGGCGCACAAGCTCACCTTTGATATCTGAGTATTGGCAGTCATTTTGTCCCTCAGTGTCGTCCACCATTGGGAATCAGAAGGAAATCTCCAGGACTCTGATCTTACGGTCTCCAACAGCTTTAAACCATGTAGAAAATGATATTTAAGGGGCCATTTCATGGAAAACATAATTTTCCATAACTTTTCCACCATTTATTGAAATTAAACAGCAAAAATTAACACATTAACATACGAGCATCCACTATCAACACTGATTCAGTATTTTGTAACAGTCGACAAACTGTTCCTCATTTCACAGGCAAAAATGTTAGACAATAGAAACAGGAGTCATTGATATAAAGATATAGAAAATCTGCCATTTTAATAGTAAGGGTCAAAGAAAATAAATAAAAAAATACATTTTTGCAAAAGACATTTGTGTAACATTTTAAATCGAACTAAAAGGAAATAAATGTTACAAATACTGGATTTCAATGGGACATTTGGAGTCTCTCACAGAGTCTATAGAACAGTACCCTTTAAAAAGTACCATTTAGGTGCTAACATGTACACCTTTGTTACCAGTATGTACCTTTGAGGCACTAAAATGCACTCTTAAGGTACAAAGGTCTACCTGTTAAAAGTGTACCGCCCCAGTGACAGTTTTTGTACCTGTTTTTTTTTTTTTCCTGAGAGTGTATAAGGGTGCAAAACCAAAAAAACATGTTTTACGTAAGATGACTGAGGATACTGTAATTTACCTGGCTGACCACAGCCCGTATGTCTCCGAGCAATGCAGATGCGGCTCTTCACATTATTATTCAACTCCTCAGCACATAGATCCACCTGAACAAATTCACAATAAGATCATTTAGTAATCTTAAATCTTAAAGAAAATTAAGTTTGTAATGTAGTTTATATGTCTGTGTTTTTTTAAAATATGCTTCAAAGGAACACTCCACTTTTTTTGAAAATAGGCTCATTTTCCAACTCCCCTAGAGTTAAACAGTTGAGTTTTACCGTTTTCGAATCCATTCAGCCGATTTTCGGGTCTGGCGGTACCACTTTTAGCATAGCTTAGCATAGTTCATTGAATCTGATTAGACCGTTAGCATCTCGCTCAAAATTGACCAAAGAGTTTCAATATTTTTCCTATTTAAAACTTGATTCTTCTGTAGTTACATTGTGTACTAAGTACGGAAGAGGATTAGGGCCAAGCAATAATAAAAAAATAAAACCATCTCGAGATTAAAGTTTTTTAAATTTAGAGAAAAAACTCGTTAAATTTCGAGAAAAAAATCTAAATAAAATGTTGAGAATAAACTCGTTAAATTTCGAGAAAAAAGTCGAAATAAAATGTTGAGAATAAACTTGTTAAATTACGAGAAAAAACTTGTTAAATTTCAAGAAAAAAGTCGAGATAAAATGTTGAGAATAAACTCGTCAAATTACAAGAAAAAACTCGTTAAATTTCGAGAAAAAAGTTGAGATAAAATGTTGAGAATAAACTCATTAAATGAGAATAAAGTCATTAAATTATGAGAAAAAAGTCGTTAAATTATGAGAACAAATTCGTAATTTAACGAATTTGTTCTCGTAATTTAACAACTTTTTTCTCATAATTTAATGTTTATTCTCAACATTTTATCTCGACTTTTTTCTCGAAATTTAACGACATTTTTCTCATAATTTAACGAATTTGTTCTCGTAATTTAACGTCTTTTTTCTCGTAATTTAATGACTTTATTCTCAACATTTTATCTCGACTTTTTTCTCGAAATTTAACGACTTTTTTCTCGTAATTTAATGACTTTATTCTCAACATTTTTCTCGAAATTTAACAACTTTAAAGGTGCTACAGAGGATGTTTTGTTTTATACATTTTTGCAATATTACTTTAAACTGTCTTTACTAACTGATAAAAGACTATTTATTAGTTGAACTTAAAGGAACAATATTAATATACATCATCTGTGCACGAGGTAGGGCCTTAAAAACATCAGCCAATCGTTTACGTGATCATCGCGTAAACGATTAGCCCTCTGGCTTGTCAATCACTGCCATCACGTTCCTTGTGAGAGACATGCGCGGATTGGCCCTCTGGCTTCTCAATCACTGCCATGATGTTCCTTGTGAGAGACGTGCGCGGCTGTGTGCTCCAGTAACTTTCCACACTCCACAGGCGCCGCATGCAATGTTTTTGTCAGGAGACAGGAGTAACAACTGCAGATTATGAGTTACCTGCGGTGAGTCCGACATAATGAATCCACTAACACGATACAGTGAATGCCGGTGGTAAACACGGGAGGCGTTCCCTCGAAATGAGCTGTGAAGGAGGGGGGTTGTTCTTATGCATGCGCTCATTTCAAAAACTCAGTAACAGTCTTTGGTTTCTGAGTCGACGAAAAGATCCTCTGTAGCACCTTTAATCTCGAGATGGTTTTATTTTTTTATTATTGCTTGGCCCTAATCCTCTTCCGTAACTAAGACCGACGGAAAATGAAAAGTTGCGATTTTCTAGGCCGATATGGCTAGGAACTATACTCTCATTCCGGCATAATAATCAAGGAACTTTGCTGCCGTACCATGGGTGCAGCAGGCGCAATGATATTACGTACCTTTTCTTAGTACACGATGTAACTACAGAAGAGACAAGTTTTAAATAGGAAAAATATTGAAACTCTTTAGTCATTTTTGAGCGAGATGCTAACGGTCTAAATCAGATTCAATGAACTATGCTAAGCTATGCTAAAAGTGGTACCGCCAGACCCGGAGATCAGCTGAATGGATTCGAAAACGGTAAAACTCAACTGTTTAACTCTAGGGGAGTTGGAAAATGAGCCTATTTTCAAAAAAGTGGAGTGTTCCATTAAGACAAACCATGTGCAAATTCATCAGTCAACACCACTGTTGAGTATTTTCTCCTTAAAACTGCAGTGTACCAAAAACACGGTTTGAATCCGCCTGATTTGTACCGTCACAAACATGTAACCAATCCGTTAATGTACGGTGGGGCTTTTCTCCACTGACCTCCTATGATGTTCAAAGTGATTCTAAGTAGGGCTGGGCGATATATCGCACGCGATTGTCACGCGCATTTCGTCAGTAAAGTCGGTTTCCTGATTACCACTAAATCGCCATCACCTGCTTTCAAATGGAGCGGCAGATCACCTACAAGTGACGCAATATCGCGTTCATATCGCAGATGAATCGCCTTCGATAATGAACGCGATATTGCGTCACTTGTAGGTGATCTACGGTTCTGTCTATTAAATGCCGCTCCATTTGAAAGCAGGTGATGGCGATTTAGCGGCAATCAGGGAACCGGCTTTACTGATGAAATGTGCGTGACAATCGCATGCAATATATCGCCCAGCCCTAATTCTAAGGATTTATTTTAGAAGGCAGCTATCTGACTCTAAGATAGCGAACGGGAACATGGTTTGTGTAACATTGGCAAAACATTATTTGCCGTTTGATAACGTAGACAATCCAAAGGCTAATGATATTAATTAGAGTTATGCGTCCGACGTTGTAGCGGTACATAATACACATCACCATTCTGATACATCGACTTGTAGACAACCCTGTATAATTCGCTCTTCCTCTTCTTCTTCTGAATCAGTTTCTGGTTCAAACATATAAGGCTGAATTATACAGGGTTGCAACTAACCTGAATGATCTTCACATGAGGACTAAATCTTGGTGGAAACCCAAAGTGCAGGATCCAGTTGAGTCTGGCACCCAGCAACACTATAACATCAGCCTGCAATAGAGCTCTAGAACAGAAAGAGATGGGCATCATATCAGTCAGTTTCATTAAAAAGAGATTTTGTAAAGATCATTTAGACACATACACACACATACCTGGATCTAGCTGCAGCAACACAGTTGGAGTGGTCATCCGGCAGTAGTCCTTTCCCCATAGGTGTAGGAAGGAAGGGGATTCCAGTCACCTCCACCAGCTCCCGGACCTCCTTCTCCGCCCTGGCATACGCCGCACCTGCACCAGATCACAGCTCAACACTGCATTTGCAACATTGCTTTATTTTAGCCTAGCCTTAAAGATGTTCAAACATCTGGGTCATTCAGTTGTATTCTGTTCACCTTTGCCCACGATGATCAGAGGCCTCTGAGCTGCTTTGAGCAGCCTGACAGCCTCTGTGATCTCCCTGCTGTCGGCCTGACTCACAGGAGGAGCAGGACAACAGGAAACAAACCTAAAGATAAATAAAGAACGTGTATAATAAGCAATGCAATTTGCAAGTGATCACATCATAAACTACAGTTAGTCAGGAAGCTCCCCATTGCTATGATAAATCTTCAAGTCTACATGAAGCTCACCTGACACTGGTCCGGTCAATTTTGGCGTTCACCATATCTCCAGCTATGTCTATGTAACATGCTCCTGGACGGCCGTAAATGCTGCTCCTTACAGCCTAAAAAAAACACACAAACATCCCATTAACTATAGAACATTGTACATTGTATATTTCGCCTACATTAGGAGCATTCAATTTCAGGACCCAATTAAATGTTTGACAAAAAAAATCAGTGCTATTTTAGTATTATTAGGGGCCAAGCATCAAAGATGCATAGGCACCTACTGTATCCGTTAGAGTTGTTCTTCTTCTGCCCTGAAAGTCTATATCAGCCTATAGAACCTTAAGGTAAAAAGTTGTGAAATTTGGCACACAGTTAGAGGATAGTCCGGCCATTAACCACAGCAAAAAACTCAATCCCTATAGCGCCACCAACTGCCCAAATTTCACTTACATTTATGTCCAAGATGGTTCATCCGATTTTAACCAAAATTTGCTTAGATCATTTTCATACCATGGTGACATAAAAAAAAAAAAAAAATCTAATTGATTTGTCAAACCACTCATGAATAACGTGCGAACAAATTTGACGAAGAGCACACCAAAATGGACCCGTATTCTAACCAAAGTTGGTGTGTTTAATGACAACCATGACCTGAGGGTACCTACATAGTTTCAGCACAGTGCCGCCTAGTGGTCAGGAGATTTGAAAAATGTTTTTTCTTATAACATTTAGATTTTTTTATTTTCAAAATTTAGATCTCTTTAGATTTGGTATAGCATGGTGAGTCAAATGATACCCATTTTGAATTTAAACAAACTAAACGAAACTTGGTAAATGTCATCGGCACCATTCCCTGAAGGTACTCAAAAAGCTTCAGAGCTGCGCCACCTTGTGGTCAAGAATTACAATGAAATTTCAAAAAATGCTGATTGCTTGATCAATTTTGCCTATTGTAATGAAACTGGGTCAATAATGGGTCATGCCCCCATTGCTCTGATCATGAAAATTGAAGCAGACCATTGTAACGCCTGGATGGATCCGTTCAGAGTCAATAAACTTTGGAGTTTTCAGAACGCTTTTAACCTGGTGAACTTTGTTTATAAATCACTAAATCGGCGCCGGACGGCTGTGACTTTCGGCAGGTTTGTGGGCCTGCGATGGTAAACAGAAAAGTCCAACTTCCTCACTTTGGTGACTTCAAAAGGAGCACCCCCCCCCAGAGACTGACCAGATCCACATTCCAACACCCCACACACACAGGGACACACAAAAACACACACACAGACACATACAGAAACACACAATCATACATTTTTAACTGTATATGTGAACTACCACTATGCTGGAATATATATATGATATATTTTAGAGCCTATGCATGTTTCCTAGTGTTTAAATGAGTGTATTTGTGCTAGTGTGCATTTTAACGATATAATTTTGTCTGTAAACCATAACTCCTTTTCTATGCCTTTCTGACCTATCGAGTTTGATCTCGTTTTAAAGCTCCGGACTCGAGCTATTCATTGAGATATTTCACATAGCGGACAATTCAGGTTTAGATCCTGTGAAGAACACGCTCCATCTCGAAATCCGATAGCTTGTATGCAAACTCAGTAGGATCCAAACAAAGGAACTTTGCCCGCCAAAAGTGCTGCGCATCTATTGGTCGCTACAATTCAGGAGGTGTGTTAGCTTGGGTTCCATAAAACAACGACACACACCTTCACCTCGTCTCTTCGCTTCCTCTTCTTCTTCTCCTTTGTCTCCCGACTGACTCACGAGCACCTCATGCACGGACGCCTCAGGTGACCGTGCTTCCCAACCACGCGCGCAGTTCGGGAGGACCACTTCCTTAGACTTTCTCTCTCTTCGGCTAAGTTACTTAAGCTTAAACCTCTTTTGAAAACCCCGCCGGAGAAACCCTCTCTGAAAGGACCAACCCAGCCAGGCGCATTGAAACTGCTACACACGGACTTGAACCAATAAGCAAGTATTATCATTTATCTGAAGTTGTCTAAACTGATTTCTGTGCTGGCTCTCTCTCAAAAAGGTTTAACAAAGAATTTGCCATCCTTTGATCATCTTTCTTTCCATGTCTTTTCTTCATTCTCACTCTTGTGTATATATATGTGTATACTTCTGTATATATTTTAGACGTATAATCTCTGTAGCCGTAGCTGTATATTAAACACTTAATTCATGCTCGATTGTTCTGTTTGTTCTTTCAACTAAAGACCAAGTCACTTTAACGTTTTTCGATCGTTTTGTGCTTTGATGCTATAATAGGAATTTATTCTCATTGGCCAGAGAGTAACTCCGTTCCTAATATTTTATAACATTCTGAGGAGCTGCAGTTTGCTGGACAAACCAACAGTTTCTCTAAATAATTATTAAACCAGAACTAATCATATATGTAATTGATTATAATTCGTTGTAATTGATTCACAATATATGTTTAATTCCCCGTTGGGTCGATATATGAATCATAATTTATTCATAACCTTATGAATTATTATATTCATATTTCATCCATAAATTGATTAATAACTGTATGAACCGCTACATTCGTTACACCATCCTCAGACCTTGCTGACAAAAAACCCCCCCAAAAAAAACCCCAAAAAAACACCATGGAATTCAAGTCAATTCGTCAAACTGTTCTCGTTTAACGTGACAACAAATTTACAACAACATGCCAAAATGGTCATGAGGCTATAGAGTACCTCATGGTTGACGTGTTTTTGTTGGCCAACCCCGAAGTTAGCAGCGCACGGGTTCCCTCGATTGAAAGCCTATGCTTTTTTCCCACAGACTTTTGGAAAATCGCAAAAAATAAGCTGTGTTTAACAAAGGGTTATGACACTTACATGTTTTGTCTATCAAGATAATCTTTACAAGCCGCAACATTTATACATTTTGAAGCCTAAATAAAGTCGTCAGATATAAAAAGCTAACAGTAGGCTATTAATGGACTACAGCACACCATGGTCGCGGATCAACGTCACCACCATCAAGCTTCCTCAAACTTTATTTAAAAAACAACTTTATTTAAAAACATGTTCGCTGATTATGATCTGTGCTGTGTATGAATACTTATCCAGTTTTTCATGAGAAATGCTGTCCAAATGTCCTGTTTGTCATGATAACGTCTAAAGTCCCCGCCAAAGGAAGTAGTCCCTTTTAGCAATTTGTTAGCAACTGCCGTTTTTAAGACACAATAAAGGTTTAAAAAAATCACAAGTGGGTTATAACTGGTGTGTTTTATGTCATAGATCAAAACATGAAAATATTTAGAGGCTTTGTTAACCACAGACATTATTTCAGGCGATTTAGCAAAAACCCATTCAAAAAAACCATAGATTTTAGGGCGATGGAACCGGAAGTCCTAAAATGCTAACTCGCTTCCGGGTTTTGCCTACAAAAACACGTCATCCCTGAGGTAATCTATATCTCTGCAATGCTGTCACTCAACACTGACCACACCAGATCAATTTAGTGTCAGTGCCACCTATTGGTCAAAAGTAATAAGCAATTATGTCACATTACAAGTGATTGTACTTATGGCTTTCAACCATTTTGCTTAAAACAGTCTCCAAATTACTCATTTTTGCAGTTGGTCTGATGCTCACTGCTTGATTTATAGCTCCTCATTCTGCCTCTGTGGTGTTTGGCCCCTTAATTGCATCTTGCAGCTATATTTTATATACGATTATAGTATTTATTGATATTTTGAATTAGTTTTTATTTTTATATTTTCAGTTTCCATTTTAGTTTCAGTTTTAGTTTTAGTAATTTAGTTATGTGCTTTGTCTCAAACTTATTTTATTTCAGCTAGTTGGTTAGGCAACATTTCTAAATTTTCATTTAAGGTAAGCTTTTCATCTAATATTTACATTTTATTTCAGCTTTATCAATTAACGAAAACGATGTTTAAAAGTTTTAGTTTTAGTTAACAATAGCAACACTGAAACAAAATGATTTTGTTTGTTGGAGTGAACATAACTGACATTAAGCAGCTTGGCCTTTATTTTACATCACATCACAGCATGGCTAAAAGTTAAAGAACGGAAATTTTAAAGAACAGCTAAATCTCTTTAAACAAGATGAGTCATCTATATTTTTTCCTGTAAGAGACAGACTTAAAATTTTAATTTTGTAAAATGGCTAAAAATGTAAATTTCAAAAATGTATATCTGCTCAAATGTATATTTGCGACATTTTTGTTAATTATCATATAAATGGCCTCAAAGCTTATTTTTAATTTCATGGGGTCTTAAAACAGAGATTCACGATTTAAAACATGACTTACTTTTTCAACTACAGCTGGTATCATCTCAAGGCTGCTTGGTCGAGCAGAAAACTTGCTATACAGACGACAAGCTTCAACCTGATGAGAAACAAGAAAACGATAGAGGTTAAAGAGACACTAGAAAATAAATACAAATGACTGTTTGTTTTCCTTTCCTTTAGAAAGGATCTTAACACATTAAGCACATATAAATATATGAGATTTAATTATAATTATATTTTTTAATCTACTGACAGAACATGTTTCATTTATTGGTCAACAAATGCTGTTTATTTGTTGCTTAATATATCAAATCAGCATAAATACTGAGACACCAGAGGTCGTTGTGTACCAAACATTTCCTATCGACCCCACCTGAGGGAACTCCTGAAATGCTCCTGTGGTTTCTTGGTTCCTATCAGATGAGCCGCCAATGACAATGACAGGCCTGTGATTTTAAATAAGAGAAGAAAAGTACAAAAATGGTCCATTGAGGTCAATTCCCTGTAATTTTAAGTGAATTCAGCAGTGTGGGAGCTACCAGCAGTTCATGTTAGCATTGGCCATTCCTCCGAGAGCATGAATCAGTCCAGGTCCAGACACCACCAGGCACACAGCTGGCCTAAGGAAAGGAAACGATACTTCAGCAAAACAGCAAGAGAAAAAAACAAGTTAAAAAGAAATTAACTGACATATTCATACCATCCTGTCAAATACCCAATAGCAGACGCAGCATAGCAGGCCTGTTAGGAGAGAGAACATGCATGTATAGATAGACCCAGACAGTCTTCATTGTAATGAAACCAGGACACATTTGAAATAAAAGAGAGACCGTCTTACTGCTTGCTCATTGCGCATGCCCACGTACTTGATGCCAGCTGCCTGGGCGGCCATGGCCACCTCGATGATAGGCACACCAACGATGCCAAACATGTACTCCACATTCTGCAGATGGAGTTTAGAGATCCCCAAGGAGCCACAAAAGAGGGCCCATGGAAAAGTTTAGAGAAAAAATGTAAATGTAAATCTAAATAAATAATAAAAATAAGATTGTATGAACAAACGAACAACTCACTAACTTTAATTAAAATAAATAACATTTGTAAAATTTTTGTAAAATACATAAGAGGCATATAAATTTGATAAAATTATTAAGATTAAATAATAAAAAAACCATTTCATTTAAATTAATATTTAAATATTTTTGTTCTTTTGCAACTTATACGGAAGAGGATTAGGGCCAAGCAATAATAAAAAAATAAAACCATCTCGAGATTAAAGTTGTTAAATTTCGAGAAAAAAGACGAGATAAAATGTTGAGAATAAAGTCATTAAATTACGAGAACAAATTCGTTAAATTATGAGAAAAATGTTAAATTTCGAGAAAAAAGTCGAGATAAAATGTTGAGAATAAAGTCATTAAATTATGAGAATAAAGTCATTAAATTATGAGAAAAAAGTCGTTAAATTATGAGAACAAATTCGTAATTTAACGACTTTTTTCTCATAATTTAATGAGTTTATTCTCACCATTTTATCTCGACTGTTTTCTTGTAATGTAATGACTTTTTTCTCATAATTTAATGAGTTTATTCCCAACATTTTATCTCGACTTTTTTCTCGTAATTTAACGACTTTTTTCTCGAAATTTAACAACTTTAATCTCGAGATAGTTTTATTTTTTTATTATTGCTTGGCCATAATCCTCTTCCGTAAACTTATGTACCTATTTATTTATTTATTCGCTCTTTTTCTTTTTTCCTTCTTTTTCTTCTGTTCTCAACTCCATTTCTCTGATAATTTACGTTTCTTCTTTTTCTTTTTTATTTGTTTATCCCCTCCCCATATATATGTATATGTGTGTGTGTGTGTGTGTGTGTATATATATATAATGAGCATTGTTCTACATATATATATATTAGGAAACTTATAATAGAGATATGCACATACTAAACACAATTTTACACACACACTTCACATAATTACATGTATATCCTACTCTCTGTTTTATGCGTTTTGTATTGATGGTATCATCTGACTGTGTTTTCTTATGTCCTGCTTTAATAAAAAAAAATACATTGATTTTAATAAATAAATCTGATTAAAATAAATAAATGATACATCTAACACACATCATAATACAAATGTTTTTCATTTTTTAATCAAAAATTTTTTTTATATATATATTTTGATGAATTTTTCACACTATTAATAGGGGTTTTATAGCATACGGTGATTATTACACATACAATTTGTTATATTAAACTCAATCTCCATGCCTGGTGTTTTGGATCACACTTTTTTGACAGCTCTATTGCGTGCGCGCGGAACCTTTGACACACTGTCCAAGTTCAATAGTGTACATCAGGCGATACGCTCATTCTTTGCACGCACGTTACAAAGAATAACAACACTGTAAATAAAATACACGTTTATGATTAGGTACTATGGACAAAGGTTTTATATAGATACAAACAGATAATTTGCAAGATTATTTCATACAATATACAGGAGAAACTTAAGAGAAAACACTTTTTGAAAAGCATACGGCAAAACCAACACAGACCTGAGATTTGAGCGCCGCAGCGATCAGCTGAGCTCCAGTCACTTCATCCATAATCACCTTCACAACAGACTCATTTCACTCATACAGACATCAAACTGCTCTTCTGTCCAGCTGCTCTTCTTCTGTGGTGTGTGTGTGTGTAGTTAAAATAAAACGAAAGCGCATGTCTCCACCTACTGGATATACTGGACGTGCTGTAGTGTGTGTTTATTATTTAATATGTAAAAAAAAAAAAAAAAAAAAAAAGTTTTTTTTAACAACATTTGCTAAAAACAATGCTTTTCTTTATTGGTTTCTTTCAAATTTTGCTCATCAATATGAAATTTCCTTTGTCCGTTTACTGTTAACACTAGTCAAACAAGTGAAAATCATTCCTGAGAGTATTAGAAACCTTCATTACACTTTATCAATACTTACTTCTTTCAAACAGAAATCCTCAATATTTAATATATATATATATATATATATATATATATATATATATATATATATATATATATCAAATTTGAAACTAAACTTTGGAAGTAACCAAGTAATTCACAGATTCTAAAAGATTCTAAAAGATTTAAACTATTGTTTTGACTCAGCAAGTTGGGTTAAATATTTGAGGAATGATAATTTGAAGAGAACAACACATAACCTTCTTACATAAGTCTTTATTATAAACACAATATCTATAACATGCTTTGCTTTTATCAACTAGTATGAAACTTGCTAAAACATTTATAACAAAACAAATTGTATGAATCATTAACTTAGTATATGAGAAATGAAATATATAGAGAAGAAAACATCATTACAGACAAAATGACTTGAACATTCCTTAAACTATTAGATCTAATGATTTACATGATAGACATTGAGAAACTAAAAATGAAATCTTCAGGCTAAACATCATAAATGTCATTGTGAAGATAGAGGTTGTACTTGTCGTAACCAGTATTTTCCATATTGCTGTTTTTGTTCAGCTTCACTTCTGTTTTCCTGCCCATCGCTCGAGCTTCACTCTCTCTGCCTTCAAGATACGACTGCAGGATCCGGAAAAACTGCAGAAATATTACAAGAACATGAAATTACAATGCAGTAAATATTTTCAAAAGAAGCTAAATGAAGCTAAAAAAAAGTTATAAGAAGAAGAAACACTGACTGTAATAATACAAATACAAACATATTGTATATATACAGTACAGTCCAAAAGTTTGGAACCACTAAGATTTTTAATGTTTTTAAAAGAAGTTTCGTCTGCTCACCAAGGCTACATTTATTTAATTAAAAATACAGTAAAAAACAGTAATATTGTGAAATATTATTACAATTTAAAATAACTGTGTACTATTTAAATATATTTGACAAAGTAATTTATTCCTGTGATGCAAAGCTGAATTTTCAGCATCGTTACTCCAGTCTTCAGTGTCACATGATCCTTCAGAAATCGTTCTAATATGCTGATCTGCTGCTCAATAAACATTTATGATTATTTTCAATGTTGAAAACAGTTGTGTACTTTTTTTTTCAGGATTCCTTGATGAATAGAAAGTTCAAAAGAACAGCATTTATCTGAAATACAAAGCTTCTGTAGCATTATACACTACCGTTCAAAAGTTTGGGGTCAGTAAGAATTTTTATTTTTATTTTTTTGAAAAGAAATTAAAGAAATGAATACTTTTATTCAGCAAGGATGCATTAAATCAATCAAAAGTGGCAGTAAAGACATTTATAATGTTACAACAGATTAGATTTCAGATAAACACTGTTCTTTTGAACTTTCTATTCATCAAATAATCCTGAAAAAAAATATTTTGTACAATTGTACACATTAAATGTTTCTTGAGCAGCAGATCAGCATATTAGAATGATTTCTGAAGGATCATGTGACACTGAAGACTGGAGTAATGATGCTGAAAATTCAGCTTTGCATCACAGGAATAAATTACTTTGTCAAATATATTCAAATAGAAAACAGTTATTTTAAATTGTAATAATATTTCACAATATTACTGTTTTTTACTGTATTTTTAATTAAATAAATGTAGCCTTGGTGAGCAGACGAAACTTCTTTTAAAAACATTAAAAATCTTAGTGGTTCCAAACTTTTGGACTGTACTGTATATATATATATATATATATATATATATATATATATATATATACACACAGTATTTATATGTAAATAATACACAAGGACAATCATAAAAAAAGGTTCTGTATCTTTAAAGGTTTTTCAGGTGTTTCATTTAAAGAACCTTTGAGGGGTTCTATACTTTATGGATTTAGTTTTAATTCATTATTTTTTAATTTTTTTTTTTTTTTTTTTAAATCAGCAAGAGTCTTTGCGAGAAGGATGAAGAACAGAGCACTTTGACTCACCAGGGTCCTGGTCTGTGGGTTGCTCAAAGACTTCCACTCTTCATTTGAGAGATCCGACTCAACAGAGACCATCAGTAGTGTCATCAGAGCCAATACTTTCATCCTAGACACAAACACAGACACACACAGACATTACAATCCCAGCATGAAACAGTCTTCCTCAGACAACCACATTTTCAACATCTAACCAAAAGAACTCACATGCTTGCAGTGCCTGTGATTGCCGGGTCAGTTTGCAGTTGGGTTTCCTCTGTTTCCCTAAAGCTCACTGGCCTTGCTTTTATACACAGCCATAACAATTCGCACCTTCTGGCAAATTGACATTTCCTTTTTACTCAAAGAAAATCTGGATGGACCTTGAGTGCCATAATTGACATAATTAACTTACCTTATAGCGTCATCATGGCTCCCTTAGAGGCATACAACTCAGAATAGCCTCTTATAATGATGGTGGTATTTATGGGTTTAACCTTTAAAGGGGCATGATGGATGTAAAAGACTACCGGACGTATTAGTGAAATAAAGGAATCGAAATTATAGGAAATATTTTAATGAATATGGTTGAGGATGAATGTTGACAACCAATTATTATTTTACTCTAACAACCAGTAGTGTGAAGGCTCAGAGGGAGACTTCGGGCTTTAAAGCAATTTTTGAATTTTATATCCCACTGAGAATGATAATAAAATGACTTGGGCAACTTCTAGTGGTTCTGAACTTCTAGTTCTGAGTCATTTTATACAATTTTTCAAATTCTGCTGGAATTAAAGGTGCCCTAGAACCAGTTTTTACAAGATGTAATATAAGTCTAAGGTGTCCCCTGAATGTGTCTGTGAAGTTTCAACTGAAAATACTCCATAGATTTTTTTTTAATTAATTTTTTTAACTACCTATTTTGAAGCATCATTAACTATGCACCGATTCAGCGTGCGGCCCCTTTAAATCTCACGCTCCCTGCCCCCTGAGCTCTCGACTATAATACAGTGCATAAACAAAGCTAATATAACCCTCAAATGGATCTTTACAAGATGTTCGTCATGCATACTGGATGCATCGGATCATGTGAGTATAGTATTTATTTGGATGTTTACATTTGATTCTGAATGAATTTGAGGCTGTACTTCGTGCCTAAAGCTAACATTACACACTGTTGGAGAGATTTATAAAGAATAAAGTTGTGTTTATGAATTATACAGACTGCAAGTGTTTAAAAATGAAAACAGCGACGGCTCTTGTCTCCGTGAATACAGTAAGAAACGAAGGTAACTTTAACCACATTTAACAGTACATTAGCAACATGCTAACGAAACATTTAGAAAGACAATTTACAAATATCACTAAAAATATCATGATATCATGGATCATGTCAGTTATTATCGCTCCATCTGCCATTTTTCGCTATTGTCCTTGCTTGCTTACCTAGTCTGATGATTCAGCTGTGCACATCCAGACGTCCTGCCCTGTGTAATGCCTTGAACATGAGCTGGCATATGCAAATATTGGGGGCGTGCATATTAATTATCCCGACTGTTACGTAACAGTCGGTGTTATGTTGAGATTCGCCTGTCTTTTAAACAAATGAGATTTAAATAAGGAGGAGGAAACAATGGAGTTTGAAACTCAATGTATGTCATTTCCATGTACTGAACTCTTGTTATTCAACTATGCCAAGGTAAATTCAATTTTTGATTCTAGGGCACCTTTAAGAGCTGAATAAAAGATTTGTTCCACTTGTCTACATAATTTATCACTTTTTCTGATAATAAAATTACAAAAAGTTGTCACTTGTAGTGGTGTAAGTTTGGTCTAAATATTTCTATTTAATTAACATGTAGTTGCAAGTGGTTGTATTGACCTTTCAAGAACCATTTGAAACGATAGGTTGAGAGTTCATCATTGTCACTCTCAGAATGTCTATTAGGGGCTTTCGCACCAGAGGAAACTTTTCATAGTTCCTAGAACTAGGCCGAAGTACCCAGATTTTGGCATGTTTTCACCACAGGAACTAGGAACGATATTAGTTCTAGGAACTCCTTTTGGGGGAACTATTTTAGCTCCTACTTCAGAGTAGGGTCTAAACCAGCACTATAGGAACTATCAGTGACATGAGTGTATGTTGTTTGGTCAAACGCATGTCAAACACCAGCACCCGGCATTTTTAAAAAGCCATGTAAACATATTTACTTCACGAACATGGAAAACAGCGATAATGGCATTTACCTGCGGGGTTGTGTTCTTTTCTCCACCCTCGATGATATATAATACTGAAAGCTGTCATAGGAGATTTCATCTCTTAGCCTCACTTTTTGCTCTTTCGGTCGCGTAAATTATGCGCTTACACTCCATCTCCGTTATCACGAAACCCAAGACACACAACAAACACAGCTCTGATCATGGCTTCTTCCATCCACTGATTTTTAGTGTTTGTAAATGCAGTGCTTAAAGACATCGCTGTTGGCCACTTCAGAGTTCCTACTACCGGTGCGAATGCAACCAGGAACATGGCCCGGGGGAGAATTTAGTTCTTGGGGAACTATCCTAGTGGCTAGTTCCTATAACTGAGTTCTATAACTATTCGGTGCGAAAGCTCAAAGTGAGTGAACGTACCATATCATAAAAAACCCATATGAAATGTAATATGAGATTAATATCATGGAAAAACTGATAAATTAACATGATATAAGTTTAAAAAATGTCTTAAAGGGTCTTTCTCAAACTTCTTGGCACCTTAATCTCTCTCTTCAAGAAATAACTTTAATTAGATAGATAAATGTTATTTGACATGTAACATGACAGAATAACCAGAATATGACAAAATAGCATCATTAAATGTTAATTTCTTGAAGGATGGGGTAGATAGTATTAAAAGGTGTTTGGCATTATTTTGTGTGTGTGTGTGTGTGTGTGTGTGTGTGTGTCTTTTCTCCTCCTGTTAGTGTTTGTGTTAATATTGTGATGATGATGATGATGATGATGATGATGATGATGATGATATAATTTGCGATGTACTTTTCCGGAAGGAACAAGGCACTTAACCCCAGATGACTGTAGCACACCTATTCTTGTAATACTTAAGTTACTACATAACTACTTACTATAGTGGCCAATACTTAACAGCCAATAAGTGTGCTTAATTTTTTGGCCAGTACCTTGTCATTTCAGTCCAGACCATGTAATAACATAGTTATTACTATGTCATTACAGTAAGTGTTCATGAGTGCCTACAGCCTGAGATGAACTCTCAAACTCAAATGTAGTGTCATTGTTTCTGCATACATTCTTTATAACTTTAATTTGCTATTCACTCTGATCAATTTTTAAAGGAAAAATGACATGATAAAATGTCTGTAAACAATAAAGAATTTTCCAAAAGTTTTATAATTAAAAAACTTTTAACAATTTATAAAAATTTGCTTAAATTTAATTAAAAATATAATGCACTTAGAGTGCAAAATTCTTTGACATAATATTTTTGACCGAAAAAAAAAAAAAGTTTTTATTGTATATTATTATTTATACCAAAAAGTTAATATTATTTTGCTTCAGTGTGCCAGTAGGAAATATCAATTTACATTTCCAAACATTCTTTTTGCCAATAATTATAATAATCAGAAAAATCAGACTGGAACTGTAGCAACATCTCCAGGATGCTTGGAAAAACCTACGGTGGGTAAAAAAAAAAAAAAAAAAAAAAAAAAAAAAATTATATATATTATATATATATATATATATATATATATTACATTTATTTATATTTTTTTACAATATAAGTCTTAATAAGGCATGCACTCTATAAAGGTACTAGATCACAATTTTCTAAATTCACCAAAATACAACTTTCAAAACTTTTATGGAGTTTTTTTATTTACTGAAAGTTTTTTTTTTCTTCTTTTTTTTATAATGATGATGATTTGTCAGCTGAACAACTGGCATTTTGTTAAACTAAAGTAGAATCCATTGAACACACTGTAATTCTATCCTTTACAGACTTGTTTTGATTTCTGACAAACATTAAATATGGTGCGACCCTGACTAAGGTTTCCAACCTTGCTCATGATGCTCTTCACTGTATTTCATGGAACATCTAATGTTTTGTAAATACTTTTGTAACCTTCACCGGATTGGTGCCTCTTAACCATGTGCTCTTTGCTGGCCATAAGTTGCAACCAGTAAGAAAATTCCTACAGAAACAGACTATTTAATCAGAATCACTTGCATGATGACTGGAGGACTATAATTACTGTTCTTTAAGAGTTTGAATGTGATTGGTTGATTGGCTGATGTATAGAAATTGAAAGCTTGCCTAAAGTAGGCTTCATATAATTTGAGATAAACTGTCTGGACTCTACTGCACCTTGTCCAGTCAGGAAACAGTGTTGACATGTGCTGAACCTTCATGAACCCTTTGATTTTTTTTTTTAAACATTTCAAAGTGCTCTTCAATTTCCGTCATTTCAAACTCATGCTGCCTTTGTTTTTCCTGACTGGACAAGGTGCAGTAGAGTTCAGACAGTTTATCTCAATTTATATATATAGCCACAACATTATAACCACTGAGCGGTGAAGCGAATAACATTGATTATATCGTTACAAAAGCACCTGTCAAGGGGTGGGATATATTAGGCAGCAAGTGAACAGTTAGTTCTGGAAGTGTTGGAAGCATGAAAAATGAAATGGGCAAGCAAAAGGATCTGAGTTACTTTGACAAGGGCCAAATAGTGATGTCTAGACATGGCTAGCATTGCCAAAACGACAAGTCTTGTGGGGTGTTCTTGGTATGCAGTGGTTAGTATCTACTAAAAGTAAGGACAACAGGTGAATCGGAAACCGGTCATAGGCACCAAAGGCTCACTGATGAGCGAAGGTTAGCCTGTCTGGACCGATTACACAGAAGAGCTACTGTAACTCAAATTGATGAAAAACTTAATGCGGCTCATGATTAAAATGAGTCAGAACACACAACACATTGCAGTTTGCTGTTATGATGGAATTTTTTAACTAATCAATAATGAACTAACATTTCTTTTCTTCTACAGGCCTAATAAGCTAACTTTGAAATAGAGAAATAGGCACTAGGACTGAGTGTTGTAACAAGTGGAAAAATTCTGCTGTGCTGGCTAGACAGCATCCTTCTAAGGATAAAAAATAGTCTTTGAGAAATTGTTTTAACCTATTGAGTAATCTGAACTATTAACCCGGTGATCTTGTGATTCAGTTGTTCTAATCTAAATTTACTCCGCCAGTAAGCGGGACAGAGGAACTGAGATGTTTTTCTTAAATCTGAACTAATCATGACTGATGATAATGAGTAATAGATCATGCCATACTGACTGTGAAATGTACCTGAAATCCTATAAAACCTGCTGTATTCCTTTGTTCGGAGAGAGATTCTCTGGGATTGATGTGAACTCTCCTGGCCGTGATTAAAGCTTTGAAGGACAACAACTGGAGTCTCTGGTTATTGCTGCGCAGCAAGTCAGGTTAGGGAACAAGGTTTAAGAGGGTCAAGACGTTGACCGAGATAATATTGAGTGTCGATTAGGAGACGCTCCGAAAGATCATATATTATTGAGTGTCGATTTGGAGACACTCCGAAAGATCAGGAAATGTATTGAGTGTCGATTAGGAGACGCCCCAGGAACAGGTAACTTAGGTCAGGTGCGTCTTGGAAAATCTACCACACTATGTATGCAATCAGAATGATGACCCCTGTTCACCGCCGAAAGCACCTACCTCTGACACGTGAGTGTCAGATCTGGTCCTTGGAGCAAGGGAAGAAAGTTGCCTGGTCTGATGAATCATGCTTTCTTTTAGATCAGGTGGATGGCTGGGTGTGCATGTCGTTTACACTGGGGAAGAGATGGCAGCAGGATGCACTATGTGAAGGCGGCAGACCAGCGAAGGCAGTGTTGTGCTCTGAGCAATGGTCTGCTAGGAAACCTTGTGTCCTGGCATTCATGTGGATGTTACTTTGACACATACCACCTGCCTAAAGACTGTTGAAGACCAGTACACTCCTTCATGACAATGCCAAATTCCCCAGATCTCAATCCAATTGATCATCTATGGCATGTGCTGGACCAACAAATTCGATCCATGGAGGCTCCATGCAACATACTCAACATGGTGATAGCAAACAGGGTTTCAATCTTTGACCAGTTAATACTCATTTAGTTATCTGTGGTTATTGTATAATGAGTAAAAAAAAGAGAGATCGATCATGTGCAATTTGACCAAGTTTGGCCAGTCTTCTCCGCTGTTGTTAGGATTGTGTCAATCCACCGATGATGTCCTTCTTTGGTGATTGTTCCTTACTTATCCTATGACCAAAGTAGGCAAGCCGTAGTTTGATCATCCACGATTGTAATGACATGGCTGGCTTGATTTGTTCCAACACAAACTTGTTTGTTGTTATCGCCATCCATGGAATTCTAGCACCATAATTCAAATGCATCAAATTGTCTTCTGTCTCCTTTCTTTACTGTCCAGGGTAGCGTTTCCCAAAAGCATCGTAAACCTAAGTTGATCGTAGCTCCATTGGTTTCAATGGAAGCATAGGTAGAAGATTTTCTGGTATTCCTTGGCCTTTTCTTATATTCATCTTACATCTGCTATGATGTCTTGGGTTCCTCTATCTTATCTGAAACAGACTTGCTCTTCTGGCAGTTCTCTTTTGACATATGGTTGTAGTCGCCACTGAAGGATCTTCATTACAATCTTACTAGCATGAGGTATGAGTGCGACTTCGATAATTGCTGCAGTTGGTGAGGTCTCCTTTCTTGGGTATGGGAATAAACATGGATCTTGTCCAGTCTTTTGGCCATTTTCCTCTTTTCCATATCTGCTGACATAGTGTTGATGGCTTCTCTTTAAAGACAACACAATCTGTGACAGAGTAATATCGATACGCCTACAAGGATCGCCAATTAATGCAACATTCATTCAAGTCTATGCACCAAGAACTTGACCATACACATCACAGCAAGATCTGCTCATAATCATGGGAGATTTAAATGCCAAAGTGGAACAAGGCATACAACAAGATATTGTTGGAATATTTGGCCTTGCAAACGCAAAGAAGTTGGAGAATTGCTCATAGATTTTTTTGTGCAACAAATCAATTATTAATTATGAACTTCTTTTTCCAACACCATAAGCGAAGGCTTTACACATGGACATCACCAGATGGCAAATATAAGATCCAAATCAACTACATCTGTAGTCGGCAAAGATGGAAATCATCAGTAATTTCAGTGAGGATGAAGGATTGTGGGATTGTCCTTGAACTTTTAAAGTGTAAGATTAAAGGGTTAGTTCACCCAAAAATGAAATTTTTGTCATTAAGTACTCACCCTCATGTCGTTCCAAACCCATAAGACCTTTGTTTGTCTTTGGAACACAAATGAAGATATTTTTGATGAAATCCGAGGTTATCTGATCCACACATAAGCAGCAACGTCATTGCACCTTTTGAGGTCCAGAAAGGTAAATCCCTTGGATTTCATCAAAAATATCTTAATTTGTGTTCCAAAGACAAATGAAGGTCTTACAGGTTTGGGACAACATAAGGGTGAATACTTAATGACAGAAATTTCATTTTGGGTAAACTAACCCTTTAATGTCAAATTGTGGAAGAAGACATTAATAAAGACATCACCAAAGCTTGATTTAGACAACATTCCTCAGGAATTTTGGAACAATCTACAAAATCATTTCTCGGTGTTAGATATGGATGAAAAAGTGCCAGAAGAACTACGGGCAGATATAAAAACCATGATTATTGAAGAAACACAGAAAACACTCATCAGGAAAAAGAAGAAACCGACAAAGCCATGGATGTCCGAAGCAAAGAGACAAAGAAACCAATTACCAGAACATGTGCACTGAAATTGAAAATGAGCACACCAAAGGCAAATCTTGATTGGCCTGCATGAAAATGAAAGAGATCAAAAAGAAAATTCTGGCCAAAAGTTGGCATGCTGAAAGATGCAGATGGAATTGTACAATAACAGCAATAACAGCCATCAAAGTCCTAACCAGAAACAAGGCACCAGGAAATCATAACATACCAATATCAAACGTTCTGAAGCAGTTTTATAGCTTCTTTTTGATTATAAAAACCACACCATTCCCTCATGTATTGTCATTTCCTGAGTAGTAACGTTCATTTAACTGGAAATGTCCTGCCTGATTCCAAGCAGATCTATCTTTTCTCTGTCCATTTTAGCCTTGACTATGTCCAGTGTACCTTGATTGATTCATTGTTCTGACATTCCATGTTCCAAACATGATTGAATCTCTGCAGCTTCTGATCTTCCCTTTCTGTCTAGCAACAATAGTGTCGGGACGATCTTGAAGCTGTATACCCTCCACGTCACTAGCATTAACATTCATACTCAGGTTGACTTTTGGCTCTTTCCCAGTATCTGGAGTGTTTTCCGATCTGAGAAAACATCTTGCAACACTACATCGAAGTTCTTTATTTTTCATCTCCATAAAGTTTTCTTAGCATAATAAAGTAAATTGCCAGGCCTTTCTTCCACACAGTCGTGTAACACCAATAAAAGTATTACACTGAGTTGACAACTTCACTGTTTTCAAAAAGAAATTGATCATCCGCCTCCCAATACTTCAACGCCCTGCTGCTGACGTGCTGTATTCTTAGTCTGGCACCTCAACTGACACCTGTCCACCTTGGGAGGCCCTTCTGGCAGAATACAAAACCGACAACACAGCTCTTAATATCATTGTGTGCAAGCAAGCCTCATCAGCACGACAAGCCAATACAGCATAAGGATACATGAATATTACACTAACAAATTTCTAACTAAAACTTAAAAAAGCTAAAAAAAAACCAAACAAACAAACAAATGTATTCACTATTGAAATAATTCATTTCAATTATTTATTTAAAATTGGTCTGGAAGTCACAATTTTAACAATTTCCTAATATCTCCAGGTTGTCCAGGACCTGTACATGGTTTACTTAAAGAGGCCATATTATGCTCTTTTAAAGGTTTTAGGGGTCTACTAGAATAGGTTTTCATGCATGAATGTTCAAAAAACATTGTATATTGTTGCAGCACCTCTCCTCCCAGTCTGTAACTGTTTTTGTTCCTTTCTCTATGAAGTCCCTCTTTCTGAAAAGTGCAATGTGCTCTGATTGGTACCAGTAATCGGTCAACCGCTTTGAGCATTTTTTTGGAAATATCACATCCCTTATCATAACCGCAAGTTTCACATTACACTACTAACACGTCTCAGCCAGACCACACCCCTTTTTTGCATATGCCTTGGGTGGGAATTATCATGATGAGGAATATTGTGATGTGTACGTTCCCAAGAGAAAACCGATGGAGGAGTCTAAGGTAGTTCAGAAACAGTGCTGAGCCTGACTTACGTAGAGAAGCTCAAACAGCAACATTACACAACAAAGACAGTTGAAAATGTAAAAAAAGCATAATAGGTCCTCTTTAAATGATTGAGAAGAAGAAAAAAAAAAAAGATTCAAATTACTGAACTCATTTATTTATTTAAACAACCATAAAATATACAGGAATCTCTTGTAGAGGGACAGCAGTGGCCATTAACTGCACCAATCACTCTCCTTTTTCCACAAAAAAGAAAAAAGGACAGGAAAGCAAACAGATACCTGCTGGCCCCCTCTCAGCCAGGAAGCCGTTTTGAACAGATTTCCAGTTTAATCATTCCAAAAATCAAAGCTTGAAAAGAGACAAACACAGGTTTTCTGACAGGCCATCAAAGAAGGATCGAGTGGTTTCATTTGCTAAATCAAAGCGAGCATACCTGCTCAAAAACATCATGTTAATAAGAGCCAGAAAAAATATAATATATATTTATATTCATATATCAACATACAAAGAGATCAAATGCTGTTCTACCATTGGTTTACACAGTGTTCCTCATCCTGGAGCAAAGCATGCTGGGAGCCGTTTGCCTCTTCATTTTCAGTGCTTTTCACAGACGTAGTGTTGAACTTCTTGTGCATCGTAGATTTGTTCTCACAAGCTGCCCCTTCCCTCCATACAGTAATTTATGAAGGCACAAAATGATGATGAAATATGGAAAGTAAAAATAAATACCATAGATAAAAAGAATAATTTATCCTAAAACTGAAGATGGAGACAGTGAGCATTTCAACATCACTCATGCTTGTGGCCAGAAGCATTACAACGCTGATGTTCATGTCCTCAATTTCGCCCTTGCGGTTTTGAAACTATTGAAACGCTGTGATTATTTTTTCCCCCCTCAGAGGGACAGAGAAACTGACAGGTATTAAAATCGTATTTTAAAAAATAAATCATTTCTTTCCCCGTTTTAAATGATCGATTCAGAAGTGCACACTGACTTGAAACTGTTGAGAGCATCGCAAATATTCCAGTCTTTTGTAAGGGACTGATTCAAATCCTCCCTCGAGATCTGAAGAGCTGAATCTCCAATCCCTACGACAGTGTCAAACTGCCCGTGCGAATGTTGGTCCCAGGCTGCTGATTCTTGTCTTGTTATTGCCATGTCGGGAGGTCCGCACACCTATCCGTTACGTTTGCGTAGGGCAAGATGTGCTGGCAGAGGTTGAGCTGATGGATAAAGGGGCTGGGAAGGCCAGCCTGCTGCGCCTCATATACATGTGTTTTTGTGTGGAGACTCTTAAGGCTCTGCGGAGTGGCCGGCCGCTGGGTAATTAAGACAAGATGTGAGCCTCTTCTTTCCTCCACCTCAGTAAGTCTCTGAGTCAGAGTCGTTTAGCTCGTCGTCCTTGTAGAAGCCGTCGTGGCGACCGATGCTGTTGAAACTGCAATAGGAGCTGTGTTCGGAGCGGAGCATGGGCAGACTGTCGAACGTGACGCTTTTAGTGGGGCTGGTGTAGTGATTGATGGCACTGAACGTGAGACCGGGCACCGCACCTCCGCCGGGAGACACTGGCATCATGGTGGCCAGGATTAGCGCCAGGCAATCTGCCACGTCTTTGTTAGGAGCACAAGCCAGGGCTGGAGTGTAGCCTTTCAGAGAAATAAGAGAAGAGCCTTCAGAAGGGTTTTACACTATTATGGTTAAAAAAAAAAAAAAAAAAAAAAAAAAAAAAACGCAATGTGAGAATAAGTGGACAATGGAGAAATTTGGACTGATCCTTACATTGTAAACCCTAACGCTCAAAATAATTAATCAATTGGTTTGAGTAGGACAAACTTAAACTAATTAGTATTTAGCACTTTCTTTCAAGTTCACAGAACTGATATGTAAAATGAATTGTTTCATTGTTTTGAGTTTTATGAACTTATTTCTTTAAATTTAGAGGACTTAAGTTTAACTGAAACTGGGCTGGGATTTCTATTTCCTAGCATGCTTTGCCAATGACGCTCAAAAGGGAGGGTAAATGCTAAAATTAAATGTTTTTTTTTGTGCAAGATTAATGTTAAGTGGAAGATTTAGTAGTGATTAATGTTTTGTTATGCTCATTTAGAAGCGTTTCTGTTAATGTGGGTTTTTGGAGAGTTAAGGCTCCGGTATACTTCAAACGAAATCGAAGAACGAACTGATTTGACGTCATTTCGAACAAAATCAGGCCAAAACGAAGTTCGTTTTGTGTTCTTTTTGGAAGTTCGAAATGGCTTGCCAAAGCGAACTATCAGGAAAAGTTCGCTCAAGCTGCAAAACACCTTCGTACTACCATTGGTCAGTGACGATAACGTAACAGGAGGTGTGCGCCAAGGCTCCGCCTTCACTCGCGTCGAACGCGTCTTTGACTCATTTCGTGTGTTTGAGTTTGTCAAGGTAAGAGCTCTGTGGGTGAAAACATGAACACACTGGATAGCCGTTTTATAGTACAAAATGAAGTTTTGCACTAACACTGTTTTCCATGTTTGATATTGTAAAGCTGCTTGATTTTAAGCAATCTATTGAATAAAGTGATATATGAAGACGTGATGTGACTGGAGTGCTAATTTGCAGAGCTCATGCTAACATACTCATGTTGTTATGATCAGATGCTTTTCTTATGCTTTCTATAATAAATGCTTGCTGTTTTCTCATTTTTGTTGTTTTTGTTACTGAGAAGGCACATATTTACATATTCATAACTGTCGCTTTAGACAGTGTGGGCGGCGTCAGATGTTTGATTACAGTATATCGCTGGTCACGCATTTCGAACTTCGTTTTACCCCTAAACGAAGAACGAAAAAGAACTTTGTTTGAAGTATACCGGGGCCTTTATGGTATCAAGTGGCGCATGCGGCTTGGTTTGAGAGCAAATATGTTTTTGCTATACTCAATCAGCAAGTACTATACCACGCTATTGTTAACATGAATTGCAAATTAGCATTTTCTGAATTAGCTTGTTATAGCCAAGTTTACACTAATAAAAATGTTCACATTGAGGTTACATGAAAATTTTAAGTTAAATGTATAAATTAGTGTACTCAAACATTTCAAGTTAAGAACAATTAAAATGTATGAGTACAAAATAAAAATCTGCCATTTCTACTTAAACTTTAAATTTCTTAACTTAATTATTTTGCCAACTTATTCGGGTTTACAGTGCATGAGAAAATTTTCCAATATAAACCATATCATGGATAAAAAATAAAAATAAAAAAATTAATTAAAAAAAAACACTAAACAAAATGATGAAAATATTAATATATATAAAAGATATTAGGAGATCAATGTTTTGTTTTATTTATCTGTAAACACTGCTACTAAAATTTCCATGATTTCATAAATTCCATTGTTTACTATCAGCGAGAAAAAAAACAAGTTTTTAAAATTCTAATATACAAATAAATATACATAAACATACACACAGTACCACTCAAAAGCTTAGATTCAGTAAGATTATTTGATGTTTCTGAAAGGAGTTTCTGATTTTATTTGATCAAAATGCCATGAAAACAGTAATTCTGCAAAATTACAATTACAGTTTGTTTTTTTTTTTAACATTTTAAAATGTAATTTATTCCTGTGATGTCAAAGCTGAATTTTAAGCATCATTACTCCAATCTTCAGTGTCACATGATCCTTCAGAAATCATTCTAATATGCTTATCTGCTGCTCAATAAACATTTCTTCTTATTATCAATGTTGAGCTGTGCTGCTTCATATTTATTTTTGTAGCTGTATCTGTATACATTTTTTTTTTTTTTCAGGATTCTTTGATGACTGGAAAGTTCAAAAGAACTATTTATATGAAAATAGTAAAGACAATTATAATGTTACAAAAGATTTGTTTCTTCTGATCAATTTGATGCATCTATGCTGAATAAATGTATTATTTCAAAATAAATAAATAAATAAATAAATAAATAAATAAAAACGTACTTATCCCAAACTTTTGAGCGGTAATGTGTGTATATAAAAGGATCCCTAATATATTGTGCATTTCTAAACAATATTTATTTTAAACACAATAACAACTCCAGTCATGATTTCTATAAGGTTATAAATCATCAGCATTTACCATTTTCATCCACGGCTAGCACACTGGCACCCTTAGCTAGTAGTTCTTGGACAACCACAGTCAAGCCATTCCTGGCAGCAACATGCAGGGGCCTAGAAAATGAAAACTGAACATTAGTTTATACTTTAATATATTTTGGTACATCAGTGTAAGCGCATCATTTCTATGTGTTGACAGTACGTTTGTAAAGCTGCGTTGGTTGAGTTGATGAGGTTTCTGTCAGTGATCTTCTCCAAGATCAACAAGGCACTGGTTTCATGACCCTATAAAGAGCAAATGAAAATCAGTAGTGCGAGTAATAGATAGGAGAACATCTACATGAGATGCAATGTCCCATCACGCTCCATTGCTTGAGCTCAATGCAGATTGCAAAAACAACTTCTACAGAAATGAAGACATAACAGAACAGAGTGTTTCTTACCTTACTGCAGGCCAGATGGAGAGCAGTGTTTTTGTTGGCATCCTGTAGCGTGAGATCTGCTTTTGCACTGCTCACCAACACCTCTGCCAAACACAGACAGACATCAAAACCAAGCACAAACTCAGTTAACTGTAAACAAACACACACACACACACACACACACACACACACACACACACACAAACATTCGAGATTTGAGTGTCAAACTCCTACCGACGGCATTGGTCTGGCCGTTCTCAGCAGCCATCATGAGTGGGGTTTTGCCTCCAGCATCCACACAGTTCACCTGTGCGTTATGACCCAGCAGGAGCTGCAGACACTCCACATGATCTGTGAATGCTGCAGCATGAAGAGGAGTCCTGTTACAGAGAGAACAACAATTACAGCCTGGACTGTGAGACAAAGTGACATTTAGAAACACATTTATTTCTACATGTTTAGGAAATATTTTATATGTATATATATATATATATATATATATATATATATATATATATATATATATATATATATATATATATATATATATATATATATATATATATATATATATATATATATATATATATATATATATAGTGGTGGGCCGTTATCGGCGTTAACGTGCTGCGTTAACGTGAGACTCTTATCGGGCGATAAAAAAAAATATCGCCGTTAATCTATTCTCAAAGTTGGGTTGGGAGCTGGGTCTATACTACACAAGCTATGATGACTTTCACCTTGACATTTTAGCGCGGATGTATACCTAGCCGAACTGACCCTTCGCAAAGACCCGCCCCCTTAGTTACTGTTGCTTTGTCCGACAAGCCGTGGCGCTGTCACTCCATACACACAGTGATAAATGCATCACGGAGCAAAGAGGACACTGAAAACACGCCGACAGACAAGACAGAGCAGGTTACTTATGATATTTAACAAAGTCCCAGCTTTAAAACTGTGTAGTTTTTTAAGAAATTCAAACAATAAACCCCGTTTTCTTTAATGTGTTGTGACCATAGTCGTGACAGATTGCTGTAATGCCTCAACTCAAGAGGCTCATAAACCGATCATCTCTTACTACGAGTCCATTTATAGCATCAAATAAACATGAATGAACATGAGAATCAATGTTGTTTCAAACGTGGAAAGATGTCAATATACAAAATATAATATACAAAAGCTTAACTCCACCGAGGTTAATCTTCTAACTCCTATCTGCTTTGTCGGACAAAATGGCGGATTACTTTTAGTCATTTGCTGCGTCCCAATTCGCCTACTTATACTACGCCCTAAAAGTATATACTCTTTCTGTGAACAAAAAGTACTTACTTTTGAGTGTGTAGCAAAAGAGTAGACAAGCTTTGGGACATACTATCACGTCATACAATTGCGTCTTTGCTCTCTGTCGCATCCAGTCACCGTAAACTGCCCTGTCAATCATCTTACATCCTCCACATTTCATTTAGCTAATTTCCTACCGTATCAGAGAGAAATGCAGCACGTTGATCTGCAGTTGCGAGTCTTTCATGTGGAGAACTCTCCTCATATTAATGCATAATGATGCATTTAAAAGTTAATGGCCAATCAGATCTTTATAAAAGTCCACATTGGTATTTGCAGATGAAAAATAACACATATAACATTAAATAAATATTTTCTATCAGTTTGAACTGATTAGTCACTCAAACAACCTCTCAGCGTCGATCATGCATATTCGCCATGTTTTGTAGTTTTTAACACTTTTTACTCGTGTTTGTAGTTCTGAACTGAATCCTCGTCCAACGCGCAATGGGTTGTGGGCAATATTAGCCTTTATAGTGTGCACGGATCCACACTTCGAAAATCTACCGGAAATAGTAGACAATCCAGGGACTTTTGGCATACTCTTTTCAACATACTATGCTTTGGGACACACTTATTTTAATCTAACATACTATTTAGGATGGATAGTACGGACATTGGGACGCAGGGACAATTTGGGTATCTCACATATTCTGAATGTCTTCGGCAGAATTCAAATGAGCCACTTTAATCTAGATTAATCTAGATTAATTCCAAAATTAATCTAGATTAATAAAATTAATCTATGCCCACCACTAATATATATATATATATATAAATATATATATATATATATATATATATATATATATATTTATATTATATATATATCATTATATATCTATATCTATATATCTATATCTATATCTATATCTCTATATCTATATCTATATCTATATATATATATATATATATATATATATATATATATATAAAATATCATTAGCTTTTAGTTTTTATATTTTCAGTTATAAGCTTATTTTTATTGTTTTTTCAATATTTTTATTTAGCTTTAATTGATTTTTCAGTTTTAGTAATTTTAGTACTTCAACTAAAAACATTTTTTTTTTCAGTAAACTACTCAGTTAATAGGCAACATTTCTAATTTAATTGTTTTTTTATCTAATATTTGTTTATATTAAACTATATTTATTTAAATAATAAAATAAAAAAAAATCAAACTTAAGCTTGATTTTTTTTTTTTTTTTTTTAAAAAGGAAATTATCATCATAGGCCATATGGATCTTGAATGAATAAAGAGAAGGATGAAAGGTACCTGTTTTTGGAATCAGTCGAATTGACGATAGCAGGACTAAGCGTGTCTATCAACATCTCAGCTGCTCCTTCATTGTCATTTATACTGAAGGTCATAAAAAAAAAAAAAAAAAAACAGAACTTCAATACTCTTGCCCTTTTTATACACACACAAAACCAACCCAAATCCACTTACACAGCGCAGTGAAGGGGGCTAAAAGTGTTCCCTTCAGTCTTATGAAATAACTCCTGCTCCAGCAACACTTCAACACAAGTGTCATGACCTGCAGAGAGAGAATCTGATGTAACAACAGTTTATCCAAAAAGCTTCCCGACTCCTGATCAAAGAAATCCCTCAATGACAGAGTCTGGCTAGCGAACGTGTGAAGTAGGGCTGGGACAATATATCGATACATCGCGATTTGTGGATTGATTCTGATATTTTCCAAATGCATCGCCAATCGATTTTGAGCTTAGTTTTCAACAGCAGATGGCACTCTAGGCTATTTTTTAACTGCACGCTCAAATGCTCACGAAGAAGTGCGCTCATGCGTTCGGCTGAGTCTTCAGAACCTCAGAATGCTTTTATGATGCAAGATTAATGTTAAACAGCGCACTGCATAGACCCTTGTAATTTGCTTCAACCTTTTTGAACTTTATGAATGATTATTTTAAGGTTATTTTAAGATTAAAGTTCAAGTGGTGTGTGTAAGGAATTAGAAGGAAGCAGAGTATGGCTGTTTCTAAAGCACACAGTGCAATCTACTGTTGAAAACTAAACTCAGAATCGATTCAAGGGAGAATCAAGATACATAAGGAAAATATCAGAATCGATCCATAATCATTTCTCGATTTGCGATGCATCGACATTTTGTGATTGAGCTGGTTTGACCTTTTTTCGAGTCTAGTCACAACAAATCAGACCATTGAGATTAGTCTTCACCCCCCCCGCCCCCCAGATTATAAAAAAGGGTTCTTTCAGATTAATGCAAATGAAAACTGTTTCATAACATGTTTCATGCTTTCATTCAAATTTTAACTTTTGCAGAGAAAAAAAAAAAAAAAAAAAAAAGACCCCATAGTGCCATTTACAGGGTTCCCACCCATTTAAACCAATTAATTTCCATGACCTGTTCAGTAGATAATTACTACATAATATTATTATTATAATTTATTATTATTATTATTATTAGAGATTGCTAAAGAAGATTTCATTTATATGCCAGGTTGTTTTCCTTAAAATTACATTTCAATAATTATGCTTATCTGTGTATGAAAGTCTCTAAAATGGCAAACAGCCTGAAAGCTGAATGTAGCTCCAAAGATGATTCAGCTTCCTGAGCCTCCAAACAGATGATGAACAGAAATATTTAAAGCAGTTAGTTCACCCAAAAATGAAAATTCTGTCATTAATTACTCACCATCATGTCATTGCAAACCAGTAAGACCTTTGTTCATCTTCGGAAAACAAATCAAGATATTTTTGATGAAATCCATGAGCTTTCTGGCCTCCGATAGAGTGCAACATTACTAACATTTTCAAGGCCCAGAAAAGTAGTCCATGTGACTGCAGTGGTTCAACCTTAATGTTATGAAGCGACGAGAATACTTTGTGCAAAAAAAACTAACAAAATAATGACTTTATTCAACAATATCTTCTCTTCCCTGTCATTCTTCTATGCTGTTGTCATTGTAAACAGTGCAGTGCTTCCAGGTTCTACATCAGAAGAATGGCTGATTGGCTGAGATTGTTCACATGAGCAGCACGACGCATGCGTGTACAACATCAACAGCGTAGGAGACTGAAATGGAAGAGAAGAAATATTATGTATTCTTCAGTAATTCTTGTCGCTTCATAACATTAAGGTGGAACCATTGTAGTCACCTGGACTATTTTAAAGATGACTTTACTACCTTTCTGGGCCTTGAAAGTGGTATTAACTTAGCAGTCTTTCGGATGCCAGATAGCTCTCAGATATCATCAAAAAGATCTTAATTTGTGTTCCAAAGATGAATGAAGGTCTTCCGGGGTGAACTAACCCTTTAACTTACATTTACTATAGACTTTTCTAGGTGTGGAAATGACAGTGGGAACCCTGCATTTAGTTTTATCAGACTTGGTGTGAGCAGGCCTTTAGACAGGCATGGTGTATCGATCTGTGACTGGCAAGTGCGTTTATTCACCGTTGTAACAGGCCCAGTGAAGGGGCGTGTAGCCCTGGTGGTCAGTGATGACAGGAATGGTCTCTACTGACTGGGCAGCATGCAGAAGGCCCCCCAGAACCCCAACGTGGCCACAGGCGGCCGCAAGGTGCACTGGAGAGCGCCCCCTACAGTCCCGTACCATGAAACTGGCACTGTGCTGCAGCAGAGCCTCCACGCACTCCTCATGGCCAGTCACCGCCTGGATGGAACAACACACACATCGATGAGCCACGACAGGAAGCACTAGCACAGATGAGAGTGACACTTGTAATTCTTCTAGTGCCATGGGAAATTAGTTGTGATTTACCCCTCTGTGCAGAGCAGTGCGGCCCCACTTGTCTTTGGCATCGACATTGGCTCCTTTATTAATAAGAGAGTAAACGCAGTCTGTGTGTCCGCCCAGCACTGACAGCATCAGAGGAGTCCTGAGAATCACATATATGAATATATCTGTAATTTCCATTGACATGAAGGAACATGAAAATTAGGGTTTTTTTGTGTCATGTACTTACTGGCCAATACCATCCTGGATGTCCACTGCACTCTGCAGGTCGGCATTTCCGATGAGCAAACGGAGACATTCAGAGTGACCATTTGTGGCTGCAAGGAAAGAGAATAGGCACAAATACAGGCTTCATGAATGTTAAATTCCTCTGAGGTTAATGACAGATCAATATATATCGCCCAGGATAATAAATCTGCCGACAGCATCGACATTGTGTTTGCTTGGCTGATTAACAACAGAAGTGTTAGCACTGCCTTGTCAAGAATCTATAAATAGCTTTGTCAATGGATCTGCACATTTTCTGTTTTCAAATATTTTTAGTGAACTGAGTAAATATAAAAATGTATTTTTTTAAAAATAAAAAGATGACAAATAATAAAAAAAGATAAATTACATATATTAATTTCTATCATTAAATGCCTTAAACCATTGAGTAAATACATAATATATTTAAAAAAAGAAATATTTGTAATTAGATATTATTGATAATAAAATTATAAAAAGTAATAATAAATACAAAAGTACAATTTCCAGCATATATGCGTTCATATTAACTGTGATTGTTCAATGTCTCAAACTTTAATAATTTTTTTTCAGCTTATATTCATATCAACTGCTCAGTAAACTATTGTTTGAATAAAAATACTAATATTTTAAAAAATATTAATATTTAAAAAATATCAAATTTTTTGCATATATGCATTCATATTAATTGCCATCTTCTTCATCCTTGGAGTAATTATAAAAATAAATAAAATACATCAATTCATTTAAAAAAAGAAAAAAAAAAAGAAAAAGAAAAATCAAATAAAGGATTTTTTTTTTTTTTTTTTTTTAAATAGTAACAATTACGAAAATAAAAATAAAAATAAATCAGCCACATCACTCCCTAGTTACCGGTACTGCCATTGGAAAATCCATATTGATCAGCCACAGGAAAGATTTATTAGAGATTTATCCCAAAATATGTTTTTTTCATTATAATTAATAGGGCTGACCGATATATCGCATGCGATTGTCACGTGCATTTCGTCAGTAAAGCCGGTTCCCTGATTACCGCTAAATCGTCATCACCTGCTTTCAAATGGAGCGGCATTTAATAGACAGAACCGTAGTTCACTGACAAGCCACGCAATATCAAGTTCATTATCGAAGGCGATTCATCTGCGATATGAACGCGATATTGCGTGGCTTGTCAGTGATCTACGGCTCTGTCTATTAAATGCCGGTGATGGCGATTTAGCGGTAATCAGGGAACCGGCTTTACTGACGAAATGCGCGTGACAATCGCATGCGATATATCGGTCAGCCCTAATAATTAACCAATAAAATTAACAATTAAGATTCACAATTGATTGGTGTTTGGTAAACGGTCACAAATCATGCAGATAATAGGTATGCCAAGGATGGAAATTGCATTTGCTTTTCGCTTTTGAGTTCACAATCACTCGTACTGTGTACAGGGCGTAGTGGTACATTCTGCTGCACACCAAATCCTACACAATCAACTTCAGTCAGTCATCTCTCTTTACTCTCGTCATGTGATAAGTGAAATCTGACTGCTGCGACTCTGCAGCTCGTGCTGTATGGAGCAGAGCAGTCTATAACTAAAAACTAAACGACAGTGGGGGCGGTGCTGTGGTGGGCAAGTAATGGAATCGATGCACAGCCGAACACTGTGTAACACCGACTACCACAGCATACCTAGCGGATAACCGAACTTCATGTTATCTCATTAGTCTTTGTACAGCATACCAGCGGCATGGATGGGGGTGCGTTTGAGCGTGTAGTCTTTCACCAGGATGGAAGCCCCCTGGTTGATGAGCACATCCACACATTCAACATGGCCTTTGAAGGCAGCCAGGTCCAGCGGCGTGTGTCCTTGTGCTGTTCTTACATCCAGGTCCAGTAGAGACTGAACCAATACCTCAAGAGCCTGGTGATGTCCATGATATGCCTGAGGACAACCATTACATTTAATATGAGATGAACCCCAGCCAGGAGAGAATTAAAGAGAATTAAAGGGAGTCAAAATGTTGTTGAACAAACAGATGGAGACTGTACTCACAGCCAAGTGAAGTGGGCTCACAGGAGCACGTACATCAGAGTCATTTAGGATGTCTGTCCCTGAGGTTTCCATTAACTTCAAGACAAGACACAACAGATCTAATTAGGTCTGATAACTCAAGGGGAGTGACGATCTTAAAGGCGTTTACGTTGAGTGTCATAGCACTTACCACATCTAAAGGAGTTTCACTCGCAATCTGATGAAGAGGACAGAAATACAGTAAGCTGAAAATATTAAAAGCATAGACACCATCACATGATTTTGAGTCATCTCACCAGCTCCAGACACAGGCGGTGCCCATAAGCAGAGGCGTAATGCACTGCATTGTAGCCCTGATTGTCTCGGATCCCTGGGTTGGCATCATTCCTCAGCAAATACTCCAGGCACCTAGGTAGGGAATGAGAGAGACTGGTAAATTAATTTGCTTCAAAATTACCCATCCAAAATCAATCATAGTCCATATGGTAACTCACTTTCCATCTGCGTCAGAAGCAGCGGCGTAGTGGAGGGGGGTGCAGCCCCTCTTGTCCAGCTCATTGACATTGGCTCCTGAACCCACCAAAGCAAACAGGCACTGGTAGTTGCAGTTTGCAGCTGCGTAGTGCAAAGGTGTCCTAAAGAAGATGATATTTTCTCAAGTCTCACAATCAAAAATATCATGAATCCATTAGCATGATGGATGATTTTGGGACTGTACACGTAAACACACCTTCCAAAACTGTCCTTCCTGTTGAAATCTGCCCCCGTGTTGAGGAGAAGATTCAGACACTCAAGGTTTCTGTGGTGGAAAACATGTTTCATTAGATACTGTAATACATGTTCAAACTGTGAATGAAACATTAAAGGGTTAGTTCACCCAAAAATGAAATTTCTGTCATTAATTACTCACCCTCATGTTGTCCCAAAACCGTAAAATCTTTGTTCATCTTCAGAACACAAATTAAGATATTTTTGATGAAATCCGAGCAACGTCATTTGCACCTTTTGAGGTCCAGGAAGGTCAAACTTTATTTAGTTGGCTTGAAAAAGTTACTTACTGTTATGCTATTTTCTTCTGAGACTAAAATTTCCAACTCTAACTCCTCCTAGAGCTTTAACTCTACATACTCCAAACTCGGGTCAGATCTTCAGACTGTTCTGACTTAGTGTGCTATATCTTTTATAACTAAATTGGACTTACGGTTTTCCTAAAAATGACTGTTAAAGCTCGGAAAAATCCCATTGACTTTCATTGACGGAATGTTCAAATGAGCCAAGACTGTTCAAACTCCAACTGTCAAAATTAATATTCAAACTACGGAAGCCCATTAGACTCAAGTGCCATTCTATGTACTATTTCTAATCCACTGAAACTCATTGAAACTCAAACTCAATCAATCAATCTATCAATCTATCTATCAAACTAAATCTATCAAACTAAAATCTAAATCTATCAATCAAACTAAATCTAGCAACACCCTATCAACCACCCCGAGTACCCTAGCAACTGCATAGCAACACCCTATCAACCACCCCAAGTACCCTATCAACCGCATAGCAACACCTTAGCGACCACCCCGAGTACCCTAGCAACCGCATAGCAACACTATAGCGACCACCCTTGAGCACCCTAGCAACCACATAGCAACGACCCCGAGTACCCTAGCAACCACATAGCAACACCATAGCGACCACCCCGAGTACCTTAGCAACCGCATAGCAACACCATAGTGACAACCCTGAGTACCTTAGCAACTGCATAGCAACACCCTAGCGACCACTCCGAGTACCTTAGCAACCGCATAGCAACACCCTAGCAACCACCCAGAATACCTCAGCAACCATCCCGAGTACCCTAGCAACCGCATAGCAACACCTTAGCAACCACACAGCACCCTAGTACCCTATCAAAATTACTAAACTAAAACTGAAACTTTCAAACTGAAAACTTTTAAAACTGCTTCAAACATTCTGGACCGGCTTTTTCAAGCCAACTTAAAGTTTGTCTCGACAAATTTTTTATCTAGTTTAACAATTTGAACTGCTGTCATACAGAGTTGACGCAGCGAACAGAGCAGCGCTTTTGGTTCTACATCAGAACGCCGGCTCATTATTGGCTGGCTCCTGTGTCAGCATCACACATATGCGTCATGCTGCTCACATGAAAAGCATCGGCCAATACAGGGGCGGCGTTCGAATGTAACTGTGTATGACAAGTTAAATTTGTTAAAGTCGTTATTTTTGTTTTGCTTTTGAGCACACACAGTATTCTCGTCGCTTCATAACATTAAGGTTGAACCACTGTAGTCACATGGACTATTTTAAGGATGTCTTTAATACCTTTATGGACCTCAAAAGTTGCAATGACGTTGCTACCTATGTGTGGTTCAGAAACCCTTGGATTTTATCAAAAATATCTTAATTTGTGTTCCGAAGATGAACAAAGGTCTTACAGGTTTGGGATGACATTAGAGTGAGAACTTAATGACAGAATTTGGGTGAAATAACCCTTTAAATGGGTTGCACTAGGTTGGTTAATCACAACAACAAAAATCACAATAAAGAGAAATTTTAGTCTAGTTTATATCATTTTCAAGAAATGTTTCAATTTAATGCCAATGATTTAATGCTTTAAATTTAAATGTGTGGTGTAGCCTTCATTAAAATTAATTTTATTTATATTTTAATAATATTTATATTTTAATTTATAATTTATTTATATTTTAATAATAATTCGCTTGCACCTTGTGTGTGTACAAATTTTTATTATTTTCAAAAAATGTAAAAATTCATGAATGCACTTCAAAATACTTATATTTTATACAAATATCAAAAATAAGTAATTGCGAGAGACGCAGGTACAACAGCCAAACACGTCCGTCAAGTGCATTTTTACATAGAACAACAATTGAAAAGCAGCACAATGCAAAAATCTTTCAAGACCTACTACTGTGTTTGAGATGTAATGTTTGCATGATGGTGACAGGCCAAAAAGTGCTGTTATTGTCTTTGTTTGTACAAAACATTATTAAAATTATTATCCATGTGGAGACATTTCTCCACAACAGGGAATTTGAGGACACTCCTCCCCCCTCACACACAAACACGCTGCATTTACACTTCATTAATCAATCACATTGGCTTTACAGCAGGTTGTGCTTGCTGTAGATCACTTCTGGATTTACCAGTGGTCATAGTGCTACATTGTACAGCTGGAAAAAAAAGAAGTAAACTAGGCATGTTTAACAAGATTACATCTGTAATATGAATTTAGATCCTTTTCCTATTTAGCACCTAAACTCTGGAACAATCTTCCTAGCATTGTTCGGGAAGCAGACACACTCTGTCAGTTTAAATCTAGACTAAAAACACATCTCTTTGCTCTTGCATACACATAACACATTATCAATACATTAACATTTTTCAAATCCGTTAAAGGATTGTTACGCTGCAATAATTAGGTCGGCCGGAACCGAGAACATTTCCTAGAACACTAGATATACCTGTACATCAGAATAAGAATGGCATCTACGCTAATATCTGTCTCTCTGCTTATCCTGAGGTTTTCCGGGTGCTGGATCCAGGCCGTATCCAGATCAGATGGAGAACCTGTGTCTGGACCTGACTACAACGTAGCCCAGGAGACAATGGGCCTACAGATCCAGTTCTGGCTGCATCTATAATTCCGATTTTTAATCCCCGTATCCGCTTACATATATTTATATATAATCTATTTTTAATCTCTATAATAAATATGTATAATTCAGATTTTGATCTCCATATCCATTTACATATATTATATATATCTTCCAAGGGGTTTTTTCCCTCCTAGGACTTTTTTCCCAGTGTTAGCACGCTGGGTTTTTCTCCTAGGGGGGTTTTTCCACCCCTGGGAGTCAGCCGACATTGGCTTAATGTAGCACCATCTTGTATATGTTACATATTACCACGCTTGTTTGTACAGCTTATTTTTAACCACTTCCCTTTTTTCTGTGCTTCTAATATGTAAAGCTGCTTTGAAACAATTACCAATTGTAAAAGCGCTATATAAATAAATTTGACTTGACTTGACTTGATGAATGAGTATGAATGAGTAATTTTTACTTTTAAGTTGCATTTGTTTGGTTCTTTTTCAACCTCAAATAATTATCTTATTTTTTATTAATAAGAGGTTTGCACAAACTGTGCAAAAATTAAACTTTGCTGAAATTAAATGTCTCGCACTGGAAGTGTTCTGTTAACTTGCTAAACTATAATTACTAAAACTAAAACTAAATATACAAAAACCAAATAGAAATGTGTTTACAAAATAAAAACTACAAAACCATTAATGAAACTAACTAAAACTAAACTGAAATTTATACGAAATTTGAAAACGATATAATAAAAAATAATAATAATTTTAACCTTGCCTTGGTACACAGTCATGAGGGTCTGAAAGGGTCTTCTCTGTGATATTATTTTATGATTTAAGTTTGTTTTTCTCCATGTTAGTCGCACAACATGACAAAGATTTTAAAATATTACTTTGTGTTATAAATATTTTTTGTTCAATTTTTTTTTTAGTAACAATAAAAAATTATGCCCAACTAATTTTTAAAAAAATTGCATCATGTCATTGAGTATAAAATCAAAAAGAAACCCACCCGCCAGCGGCAGCAGCATGTAAACAGGTCCTTCCGAAGTCATCAGGGGTGTCTATATCAAAGCCTGGAAGACAGAGACCCATTCAGTTTATCTTTATATGGAAAAGAGCAGACTAGCAGACTATTAAAAAAACAATTATTTTGTAATCCGTGCACTGACTATCTTACCAGATGACAGCAGCTTACGGCAGCAGTCTGAGAAGCCGCTGAGAGCAGCCAAATGCAGTGGAAACATGCCATGAACTCCCCTCCTAAATGAAAAAGAGCCAATGTTACAATTAGACAGTAAGGAGCATCTCACTGTGTATGCATGTGGGATCAATTACAACATTCTTGGGTTTTCAAAGAAGGTATAATGAATTCCTGTCTACATCTATGTCAACAGTTAGTGCACAAACAAAACCAAAGCTGTTATGTTCAGTAATTAAAAAGCGCATGAGAATGTGAATTCGTACTTGGCTGTGTCAGCTCCATTGGTGATCAGTGTGTTGATGAGAAGCTCGTGTCCGTATCGAGCTGCGATGTGCAGAGGAGTGTTCCCGTTCTTATCTTCACAGTCTATCTCAGCACCTACACGTACACGAAACAGACAAACAAGACGCAGTCAGATACTGCAGGTTTCAATAATGAACACTGAAAAATATCAAGACTCACCATTTTGAATAATCGCCTGAGATCTTGAGAACCTCCCGTGGATTGCGGTCATATGTAGAGGGGTCTTACCGTCCTTACTCTGTACAAGGAAAAAACAATGATGAATAACCAATCAAACCTGTTTCGATTTTCGATATTAATCTGATCAAATTCAGTGGTGATTTTTGTTTCATACATGTGAAGCTCTAATAGAGGCCCTACCTTGATATTGACATCCGCTCCATTGCCCACGAGCAGCTCAAGGCAGAGCGCTCCGTGCCGTGAGGCGGCAGTGAAGTGCAGGGGTGCGAAGCCCTTCTCATTAACCTGGTTCACGTTTGCGCCACACTCAATCAGCTCGTTCACCACCACATCCTGACCATTGTAGCATGCCACATGCAGCGGAGTGTTCCCATACGCATTTGGCTCATTCATCTGAAAGCAGGTTCACAGTTCAAATTTTCAGATACACAACATTCACACTAGGGCTGTAACAAACGATTATTTTGATAATCGATTAATCTATTGATTGTTTTTTCTGGTTAATATATTAATTATTAATCTGATTAGTCGATTATTCCTTTAGTTAACATACCAATAATAACTTTAACATTAGATTTTGAATGTTTCATTAAAACATTCTCATAAAAATAAAGTGCCAAGAACGAAAAGGCATCAATCAGTAATGCAAATCTCCATGATGGCTGCATGTATTTGCTTACAGTTGTGAGTCTTGAAACATTTTGTTCATTCAGCAGATTAAGGTATCTGCTTGTATTTGGGTTGTGCCAATACACAGACATATCACCGATGGCTGATGCCTCTGAAGATATCTAGAGTATCAGTCTATCAGTCTAGTATCAGAGTTAGCTATCAGTCTTTAGGTCGAAACACAGCACAAATAAGTCTTCTGTGAAAATTAAAAGCTGCTTCAAACACCAAATTAAAAAAAAAAACTTGTTTAACAAGAATATTTATTCTTCTAATTTTTTCACTGTCATTAGTGTATGGTTCAGTTGTTTTTTTAATCTCCCATAGAAAGCAATGAAATTACCACAATTAAAAGGTCCAGCTAAGTAGTAAAGACATCGTTAAAATAGTCCATGTGACTACAGTGGTTCAACCTTAATGCCATTAAGTGATGAGAATACCTTTTCAGGACCTTGAATGTGGTCATTTCATTGCTTTCTATGAGGGATAAAAAAAATAAATAATCAAAAATAAATTTGTGTTCTAAAGATGAACGAATGTCTTGGTTTGGAACCACATGATGGTGAGTAATTATTGACAAAAATTTCATTTTTGGGTGAACTAACCCTTTAACCTGACTATGCTTAAAGGGATAGTTAACCCAAAAATGAAAATGTTTATCTGCTTACCCCCAGCGCATCCAAGATGTAGGTGACTTTGTTTCTTCAGTAGAACACAAATGATGATTTTTAACTCCAACCATTGCCATCTGTCAGTCTTATAATGCATGTCAATGGGAACTTCGTCTATAAGGGTAAAAAAAAAACGTGCACAGACAAATTCAAATTAAACCCTGCGGCTCGTGACGACACATTGATGTCCTAAGACACGAAACGTTCAGTTTGTGAGAGAAACCGAACAGTATTTATATCATTTTTTACCTCTAAAACACCACTATGTCCGACTGCCCTCCACATGAGGTCTGATCGCGCTCTGACAACGGCAGTGATGTCTCGCACTCATTGAAGCAAAGCACAAGACATCACTTCCGTCATCTGAACGCGTTTCACTAACCTCACTAACCAGATGCTGAACGCAGTTGGACATAGTGGTGTTTTAGAGGTAAAAATGATATAAATACTGTTTGGTTTCTCGCACAAACCAATCGTTTCATGTCTTAGGACATCAATGTGTTGTCACGAGCCACAGGGTTTAATTTGGATTTGTCTGTGCATGTTTTTTTTACTCTTATAGATGGAATTCCTATTGACGCATTATACGGCTCACAGACGGCAACGGTTGGAGTTAAAAATCATCATTTGTGTTCTACTTTAGAAACAAAGTCACCTACATCTTGAATGCCCTGGGGATAAGAAGATAAACATCAAATTTTCATTTTTTCCCTTTAAGCCAACAATGCATGTTGTCATGTTGACCGGTTTTCCTTTTTCAGAGTAGTCATAAACACCTTAAGCATAACCCATTTCTCCCGGCATGTAACTTTAACTTTCGTTCTTTGGGCTCATTGAAGTACACCTATGTGATAGGCTATATCTGACAGGAAAGCGTCCTAACTGTGGATTTAAGTGCATCCAGACAGAGCGAGCTTTTCGCGGTAACTAGGAAGGTGTAAATATATAGCAAACTCCGACTCTTTCTTGACACAAGAAATTATAAAAATGTGTTCTCATCTCATGCAGAAATACAGTCAAAATGCTGCATCTGTAACAGCATGAAAGGATAATATGTGTCCGTAAATTTCCTGCTTACAAGTTAGAATACTCTTTAGTTTTTAATGCTTTATTATTTACATCACAACAGACATAATAAATGGAATACTCAGACACAAATGGGTCTATGTTCTTACCTCACTACCAGGAAATAACCTGATTTATTAATAAACACTCCATCTTTGCTCACAAAATGAGAGATAAACAATCTCAATTTCCATGATTATAATATGAAGTAAATAGTTAAATGAGTAAAGAAAAGTAAAGACCCCCCGACACGATAATATTGAGTATCGCCGATCGCAGAGGCTGACGTAAACACGATATGAAAATTAAACATATCACCCAACACTAGCTTGATTACATATCTACATGAACGAACAGCTGAAGTCAAAACCACATTCTAACTTAGGTAACCATAGCAACAGTATCAATGATGCCAATGTCCATAACACCAATTAAAGGGCACCTATTATGCCCCTTTTTACAAGATGTAATATTGGTCTTGGGTGTCCCCAGAATGTATTTGTGAAGTTTCAGCACAAAATACCCCACAGTTAATTTATTATAACCATTTGAAAATGTCATTTTTGGGGCCTGTTTTAAAAAGAGCTGTTTTGGTGTGTACCACCTTAAATATGAATGAGCTGCATATCCCCGCCCTGCCTTTGGATGAGGGCGTAACTTGCATACCTATGGCAATAAACAGAGGGTAGAAGCAGAATGGCTGAGAGTGAAAGACCCGCTGTTTTGTATGGCATTCAGCCGTACATGTTTGAACCGGAATCAGACCCAGATGATGAAGAGACTCCGGCAGAAGAAACAATTGAGAATGGAGCAGGACGTCTCTGAATGGTTATTTGATACATTTATTTACTTATAGAGTTTTAATCGCGTCCCCTTTGCAATTATGGATGTGTAACACACACACACACTGTGATAACGTTCGCGCAATTTTTTGAAACTACAAACACAAATACTGTGATAACGTTTGCTAAGTAAACATACACAGTTTTTAATACAATATCTTTAAAAAATATATATATACATGTGGATACACACTATACAAACAAGGTTTAAATTATATACACAGACATTCTACGACGACGACAACTACTTTAGACGCATTTGTTATTGAATTGGCTGACATCGACTGAACCTGCTTTGAATTGACCCTCGTTCTCAAAACAGTAAGTCAAAAAATGATTCGCGCAAACATAAACGTATTTTGGAATTTTGAGTGCCGCCTTTCCTTCGTAAATAAAATCCATCCACTGCGTTTTCAGTGGCTCTGATGTCGGAAGTAAGTGAAAACTACTATGTTCATTATTACATCCCACAACAGAACACTTTCTTAGGAGACATTACCGGCTGTCGTTGAAACAATGGAGGATGGGTCTATGCCAAAACCAGATTGCCAATCAAACCGCGTGGGTGGGGCTTAGCGCAATTCTACGTCACAGTGAGAGCAATCTTAGAACAGGGCGTTCTGAGACAGTGCTTATGAATTATTGAGATTGTAAAAAAAACACTGGGTGGATTTTTCTCATTCTAGGGTGGTTTTGCTCACACACTGCCAACACACATTTATGGTCAAACACCATGTAAAAGTGAATTTTGCATAATAGGTGCCCTTTAAGACATGAGTTCATCCTTTAGATATTTTAAATGTTTTGTAATGAAGTGTAGAGAGTATGCTTGAGCCGTATCCTAAGATCCACAGGAGCTGCAGTGGATGCAAAGTCTTGTTTTGTGTGAACATACAGCGAGACGCGTTGGCGCAAATCAACGTCATCCATTACGCCAATGCATCATTATAGCCCTTCACACTGCACAGGCTTCAGAAGAGTTTAATTGCAAAGCTACCTAATAGAATATGCGACTGAATGAGATTGAACATAGGTGTGCAACCAATTTAAACATTGTGGTGTGACCCAATTAGCTATTCAAGTTTTTTAAATGCACAGCAGTCTACCTTCTTAGTGCCTTTAAAGTGGTTCTCTGCATGAAAAGGTTAGCATGATGCTTAGACCAAACCACCCTTAAGAGTACAAATGAAAGCAAACCACATTGTGCATTTTATTATGGTCTTGGCCACTTTTGACTGGACAAATAAAAATCAAAAATAAAATAAAATTGCACACTGACAAAATAATTTATAAAACTGTAAAAGAAATGATTCACAGAGGGGTAGTTTAAAGGGGTCAATGACTGAACGCCAATGGGCAGGGCCTATGGTGCGATAATGTATAACTATTATTTTATATCTTGCTCTAGAGGCAGGCATATGCAATTTATTTGCCTGTGTGACGTCACAGATAATGCTAAACGAGCCATTTTTGGTGCTTGATTACGTTTGTCTCTAATATGCACAAGTAACAAAACAAGGATTGACAGTGAAATTAGTGACATGACACACTCTTTCTGAAAATGTATGTCCTTTACGGCTTAACCATGTTTTAGTGGTCGGCTAATGCATTAGGAATAAGAAGTCAAATGCTTTAATACTTTGACACATGGTCATCATTTAGCTAATATGCATTTATATCATAGTTACTGTGAACTGTATGTAAAAGTAGCGTTACCTAGTCTTTGAGGAAAATATGATTCCCAGTCCACAGACTTTCCAGACCGAGTACATTTCGACACGGTATTTACTTCCTTATTAGTCTTTTTTACAATTGATTTATTTGTGAAAATACTAGGATCACAAAGCCAAGAACTATCTAAAGTATAAATCCTTTTATTTTACAGGGTTTTTTTTGTAGTTTCAAGTTAAATTATTTTTAACATATTAAATGTTTTAAAATTATTTTTAATTGGAGTGAATGTACATTTTTGTGCTGTCAATTGATTAAATTTAAATAATTGCACATTTGTCTGTAATTAATTGTGATTAATCGCACCTGACGTTAAAGTTTTTTAATATATATTTTTAAATTGTAATAATTTTACAGTTAATCTCCAGATTAATGTAGAAATAACAAAGACAGTACATTTTAAATATTTGATCTAACAGAAATATACAGAAATTTAAGAAAGTTATCAAATACTTCACAGTCTTCACTGCATAAATTAAATATTAAATATAGATTAATCATTATTAAGGCTACAAAAGTTATTCAGTCTTTTGTTCTTTGATTAACATTAATGATAGATATCAAAGCAGCAGGTTTATTAGGCTGCTGTCACTTTAAGATCTGATGTACAAGATGCGGATCTGACACTCATCCAATGTCCTTACTCTTTACGGTCATTTAAGACTGTGCTTACGAGGATCCTTGACAGTGTGGCCATTTTGGTATACTTTTGTGTGTTTTTGTCCATTCAAGTGTGAAAGAGAACTGAATGCGGCACGAATTGAAGCAGCTTTCTGATATAAATTTAAATTTGAAAATATTATATTTAATTGCAGCATTTTTCTATAAATAAATCTAAATAGTGTTATAAATATCCACCATCGGCCACCCTTCCTCAACCACTACTGTGTTGCTTGTTTTTAATAATGGCAGCAAAATCATTGCAGATACATTGTACATATTCAATATTATCCAGTCCTAGTAAACATTTATTTTAAGACAATATGATTTTTGTTAAAGGTTAACACTCACATCCACTCCCAAATCCAGCAGATATTTCACTACACTGATCATCCCGCTGGACGCTGCAGCGTGGAGGGGTGTGTAAGCTTTCTTATCCTTACACGTCACCTCAGCGCCGTGAGACACCAGCAGTTTTACCACTTCCATGTGACCTGAGATAGAAAAAAAAAAAATGTAGAGTTGAGGATTTAAATGAGTTTTGAATTTAAAGATCCCACATATGGTTGTGTAAGAGACTACAAAACAAATATTGCTCTGTCTCACCCATGTATGCCGCCCAGTGGATTGCCCTTCTGTCCTTCTTATCAAACGCATTTATATTAGCTCCCCTGGATAGCAGTAACCGCACCATCTGACAAAAGAAAAACATGCATACTTTACACAGGGAGAACATTAATTATTAAACAATACATCTGAAGCGTGTACCTCAAAGCATTTTATGAATTCTGAACCATAATTTCATCAAACCCACACATATGCAAATGCTTCTTCACTGACCTCTAGGTGGCCACTGAAGGCAGCGTGGTGCAGAGCTGTTCGTCCAGCCCGATCGGATACATTAACGTTGCTAAGCAGTGGCACCAAGGCCTCAGCGCAGCGAACCGCCTTGTTAGCAGCGGCCACATGTAGAGGGGTCTGCCAGTTCTTATCTCGAGCATTTACATCAGCAGAGTGCTTCAACAAAACCTGCACTGCCTCCTGCAAAACACAAGGTCACACGAAATGGCAGATCAATAATCTGAAACATTACTCTTTTTTTGCCTTAATTTGTGAATCCGTGAATCAGTAAATTACTTTTACAATTCCAACTGAGTCACAATTTGTCAATTTACACGCATGAGTTCAAGTCAAAAATACTGGTGTTTTTGCACTGCAAAAATAAAAACATTAATATATAAAAAAAAAAAACACAGACTGGACATGTCAAAATAAATCTTTTTGTATATTTTTCAATATTTAGTGCTTGACGTTTCAGATATCTTACAGCAGTGTTTACCTCACTTATATATAGAAGCTTGTTTCCGCCACTGAATAAAAAAAAAAATAAAGGTAATTGTGACTTTTTATCTCAAAATTCTGAGTTTTCTTCTCACAATTGCAGTATATAATGTCAGAATTGCGAGACATAAACTAGCAATTGCGAAAAAAAAGTCCGAATTGTGAGTTTATATCGCGCAATTCTGACATTATAATTAAATTAAAAAATGTAATTAATAAAAATTAATAATTAAATAAAAAAAAGGTAATTGCAACTTTTTCTCTTTCTGACCTTTGTAAACTTTTGTTCAATTGTGGGGAAAAAAGTCAGAATTCTGAGATAAGTCGCAATAACCTTTTTTGTTTTTTATTCAGTGGAGGAAACAAGCTTCCATACTTATATCTTTGTTCTACTGTTTTTATTTATTTATTGGTTGCAAATTTTTTTTTTCCCTCAAATGTAGGCTACATTTTATTGTTTTTAATTTAATTTGTAAATGTTTATATAATATTTCACTTTTTTAAATATTTTTTTTTTAGTTTCAAAATAGATTCAGAATAGTTTTAACTGTGATGTCAATTTTTCCATTTTAATTTGAAAGTTTTTGTAATTTTGTTTGTAAAGTTTTTTTCTTAAATGTCTACATAGTTTTTATTTTTTATTTCAGCTTTAGTTTTAATTATTTTCATATATCAAGTTAAACTAAATGAAAATGAGATGTTACCTTGGCAGCTAGCTGAAATAAACTAAGTTTAAGGTTTTTTTTTAAATATTTTATTTCACAACTTAAAGTGCCTCTATTATGGATTTTTGAAAATGACCTTTCATATAGTGTGTAACATGGCTCTAAGTGAATGAAAACATCCTGCAAAATTTTTAAATCTGAAAGTGCACCATATATAAAATTATTGTCTCGCAAGAGTAAGAGTCAATTAAACAAACTTTATTTATGCTGCGCTTTAATTATTACAGTAGTATGGAGCTCTATCTGTATTGTAATAGGATGTTAAGATGCTAGTCCGCATTAACTAGTTGAAGTATTCTCTCAGTAAACAGCAAACACCCATTGTAATGTCAAACAATGATATAGACATTTTTTACTTGGTTAATAGACTACTTCAGACGTTTCATTGTCAGACTCGGGCTCGAATTGATACGGTAAAATCGATGCAATCTTTTTTTGTCCATACATTGTATACAATGTCTTGCGAATTGATAGCTGTCATTCAGTTATAGCAATAGGGGCGCGGTGCGCGCAGTAGCCCAATCACAAAGGATTGGGCCATCTGACCAATCAGAGCAGTGTAGGCTCACGGAAAGGAGGGGTTTAGAGAGACTGCTTCTAACAAATCATTTACAAACTGAGGTGAAATTAAATGTATATTATGAGAAAACAAGTGTTTTTTGACCTTGCATGCATGTAAACCTGTTGTAGGAGACTCCCAAAACAATATTAGGAACCTTAAAGGGAAAATAGGGGCACTTTAAAGGTCCCATTCTTCGTGATCCCATGTTTCAAACTTTAGTTAGTGTGTAATGTTGTTGTTAGAGTATAAATAAAATCTGTAAAATTTTAAAGCTCAAAGTTCAATGCCAAGCGAGATATTTTATTTAACAGAAGTCGCCTACATCGAACGGCCAGTTTGGACTACATCCCTCTACTTCCTTCTTTAATGACGTCACTAAAACAGTTTTTTGACTAACCTCCACCCACAGGAATACACAAGAGTTGCGTTTGTAGAGTGTGTTTGTCGCCATGTCGTCGAAACGCTGTTATTTTCATCCCGCAGTCCAATCACCGGGTCTGATTCCGGCTCAAATTGATAGGGTAAAATTAAAGACACGTTTACAATAACACTGAGCGCGTGCATCTCCATGTTATGGTAAGAGGCGTGACCTTTCCGGGCAAGGAGCGCTAAGCTGCTGTCGAATCACAACACAGGAACCGCTGACACAATCAGAACTCGTTACGTATTTCTGAAGGAGGGACTTCATAGAACAAGGAAGTCATCAGCCCGTTTTTATGACAGTGGAAACAGCGGTATACAGATAAGTAAATTATGTGAAAAATACTGTGTTTTTTTACACGTGAAACATGAACACATGTTATATTGCACACTATAAACACAATCAAAGCTTCAAAAAACCACGAAAAACGGGACCTTTAAATTTAATTCGAACAACAATTTTTTTTTTTTTTAGTTTTAGTTTCAGTTAACTAATAACCCTGGTGTTCACTACTGAAATTTTAGTATTGTGACAATCCTACTCTTCAGAAAGTAGAGTTTAGGCAAAACCTACAGGATACAAGTGTGTAAAGGTTGTCGTAAGGCTCTGTGATTGTAGTACCTCACTGCAGGATGCCACTGCGCGGTGAAGGGGAGTCAGCCATTTGTTGTCTTTGGCATTCACCCTCGCCCCTACATCACAATCACAACATCAAGAGATTCATGAATAACAGTATAACAATACATCAAAGCCACAACTGAAAACACCTGGAATCAAAGGGAGAAGATATTAGATGCTTCAGAGAATTTATTTCATCATGATGAATATTTCAGGTGCATTTACCCGATAAAATTAAGAGCTCTATAATCTCAGCATCTCCTAGGTAAGCAGCTGCGTGCAGTGGTGTCCTTTTCTCATTGTCCTCAAAGAAACAAAGACAATTCTTAATCACAACTGAGTCAATTGGAAAAAAAATGTGGTGGTTCAATTAAAAAAAAAAAAAAAAAAAAAATCTGACCATGACAATTTTTTAAACAGGTTAAAATCTTACTTGTACATTCACATCCTCTTTCTTGAAAATGAGAGAGCGTACTTCATCCGGATCAACATTGAAAATAGCTTTTAGCAGGGCAGGCTGAAAGACAGAGACCGAGAAAAATCAAGTCATACAACTGACAGCGAGAAACATGGCCAAGTCTGAATTGTGACATTTTATCTGTGTCCTGAGGGGTGAACTCAAATGCAGAGTCTGAGATTATGTTTGCAATAACTGAGTAAGCATGGTTGCATCTCTTCCCCAAAGAATTCCGACAGCAAACCGAAGCAACAACACCTTGAGGTAGTGTTGTCATGAGACTGCATGTGTATTGCTTATGTAAGTGCATCCTCAAGGGCCAGAGTGATTCTAAATAAAAGCAGCCTCTGCATCTTCGCCTCGTCTTTTTGAGCTGCAGTGTAAATTGACACTAATGGGTGTCAATTTTCTTTCCCCTTTAAAATCGATGATTTTAAAGAAAACAGGCTTTCATTCTAGTTGACAAACATTCAAGCTTTAAAGGATAGATTATAATAGCATCAAACGTTGCCTAACTAATTAATATTTCCTCATAGAATTTCACAATTTGGAGCTTGTCCCTATGCGGACTTAAAGGGATAGTTCACCCAAAAATGAAAATTATGTCATTAACGACTCCCCCTCATGTCGTTCCAAACCCGTAAGACCTCCGTTCATCTTCGGAACACAGTTTAAGATATTTTAGATTTAGTCCGAGAGCTTTCTGTCCCTCCATTGAAAGTGTATGTACGGTAGACTGTCCATGTCCAGAAAGGTAATAAAAACATCATCAAAGTAGTCCATGTGACATCAGTGGGTCAGTTTGAAGTTTTTGAAGCATCTAAAATACATTTTGGTCCAAAAATAACAAAAACTATGACTTTATTCAGCATTGTATTCTCTTCAGGGTCTGTTGTATATCCGCTTTCACTCCACAGTGACGCTGCTTCTTTCCTGTTTTACGGCAGTTGGCATCCAGCTTATTGGTGCATTACTTCCCCCTTCTGCTCCAGACAGTGACGCTGATGACGTGTTATGTAGTGCGCCCGAGCTTCGTTTACAGTCTGAGGGAGACGCACGCTGTATTCAAGCTATTCTACATTGTTTGTATTTTGGTATTGCTATATTTTTTAAAATGGTGCGTAGGTGTGCATGTCGCGGATGTCCTAATTGCGTCACTGTCCAAAATGGACCAAAATGTATTTTAGATGCTTCAAAAACTTCTAACTAACCCACTGATGTCACATGGACTACTTTGATGATGTTTTTATTACCTTTCTGGACATGGACAGTATACCGTACATACATTTTCAATGGAGGGACAGAAAGCTCTCGGACTAAATCTAAAATATCTTAAACTGTGTTCCGAAGATTAATGAAGGTCTTACGGGTTTGGAACGACATGAGGGTGAGTCATTAGTGACATAATTTTCATTTTTGGGTGAACTAATCCTTTAACATTGCCATTATAATAAATATCTAAAGAAAAATGTTGTTGTTTTTTTTAAATTGTGTAATATTTGATTAAGTATGATTTTAAGTTTTTTGGAAAGAAGAATTTCCCCTATTTGTAAGATGAAAATTTGTAATTTAATTATAACAAAGAATTACTGTACCCAAAAATGTTGTCTTCTCTATAGCTTGCCTCAATGCCTCCTAATCTAGTTGGCTAATAAACCTGGCATTTTATATTCCGATTATTGTGAGCTCTTTTACAAGTCACTTTTGTTCTTCTTTTGAAAGTTGCTTTCAACAAAAGCGTCTGCTAAATGCAAAATGTAAATTTGGTTGACAAACCTCAGTAATATAAGAACACATCTCTGCCAGAACCACAGAATGACACATTGAAAACCAGAAATGTAATTCATTTTACTACTTTTAAATCATGACATGAGAGTAGCTCTACTCTATTAGGTGTCAAGAACAAACAGTCAGCATCTAAAAATTGCATTAATAACTTCAAAAACTGAGAATTGCCATCACACACACAATATATTTAAAATCCTTGAAGGTTAAAAACTTGAAGGTTAATCAAAACCATGATCAGATCCTTATTCCAAAAAATATGGTACAATTTAACATGGATAAAACAGTTTGAAGAAGCTAATTTTTCAAGATTAAGCAGTCAAGCATCCACCGTATTGGGAAAAAACACCCTAATATTAGTTAAATGAGGTTAAACACCAGCAGTGAATCCCAACCAGTTAGGAACCTCAAAAAGATACATTAAAAAAAGGCTGATGCAAAATATGATGGTCCCTATCAGCATCACCAGATCTACACTGAGAGTAAATCAGTCGTACATACGTACAAATTTCAAGAGGTGACTAAAAAATGACTAAGTAGCCAATGTCCAGTAAATTGTACAATTACAGTTGCCTGTAATTGATTTAGAAGCAAAAAAATATATGTTTAGCACAGATATAATTTCATTGCCTGCTGAGCTTCGGAGCGTTATGAATCAGCGTGTCAAATTAGTGGTTCAGAGCACCAAAATCACGTGATTTCAGCGGTTTGACACTCGATCCGAATCATGATTCATAATGCTCCAAAGCTTACTGAAGCAGTGTTTTGAAATCGGCCATCACTATACAAGTTGTTATTTATTTTTTTGGGGGCACCAAAAATATTCTAGTCACTTTATAATATTAATATTGAACCACCGTACTCACATGAACTGATTTAAATATGTTTTTAGTATATTAATGGATCTTGAGAGAGGAAATGTCATTGCTGGCTATGCAGGCTTCACTGAGTCATCGAATTTCAACAAAAATATCTTAATTTGTTTTCCGAAGATGAACGAAGGTCTTACGGGTGTGGAATGGCATGAGGGTGAGTAATAAATGACATTATTTTAATTTTTGGGTGAACTAACCCTTTAATTTATACAGTGAAGACTATGCAGTGCTATTTTGCATTTGATTACTTTATTCAATTTCTGTACCTTATCTATATACTGTTCGATGCACCCGAAAAGCTGTTTATTTAATTGGCTTCTTTTCTATTGTGTTCATTTGTGCTATTGCTTGTAGTTTGATTATTTGACCCTATTTTATTACAGACTGTTTATTTGACTTTAGTGTTTGAAATGTTTATTTGTTCTTGCATTCCATGTAAAAAGTCTGGCGAATAAAATAAATTTACCAGCCAATAGTGACTCAAGCTTCAGTTTGTCCATAGAGGGTTGAGCGTGAACAGAGCAGATGGTGCAGACAAGGCAAATCTGCTCCAAACCAGCAAGACTGTTGATGCTGGACACAACTGTTCCTCCTAGCAGCGAAGCTTGCATTACTGGTTTATAAAAGGACACTGATGTCTAATTTTGAGTTTATCAATAAATATTTATCCAGCTTTAACAAACAACAAAAAAAAAAAATGTCAGTGCCAACCAACAGGTGACGGAGGAGCCAAATGCGCTGTGAAAGGGATGACACCACGAGCCCTTCCCCCATCCTCTGCAAAGACTCATCTCCTCCACATATTCATCTCCATCTCTGCCACACAGTCCATGTACACTGTAAAGTTTCTGGGAATGTGGGAGTGAGTCCCCCTAAATTATCCTTCCATGCATGTATGGAACACGACTCACTCAACAGTGATGATTGACATCATGGTAACCATAGCAACGCTCTATCGTCTCACATGTTTAGTATCCGTTACTTTGACCAAAGTAATATTACAGCGACAAAAGACTCATTATGTTCAACAATTTTAACTTAAGCACAGTCGGCAGGGGCTTCTTCACAGAGCGCGCTCTTGCAGTGTGTTGCCATGTCTACTACTTCTAAGCATTTTTGGACTTATTTAAACTCGGCTCATAAAACTAAAAGGGTTTATGGAGTTATTGAAGTGAGAAGGTGCAGGTCATGATATTTTGGTATTATTTTCAGCATAAAGCAGTTCGATTTATTTCCTTTTTATGGGCTTGTTCTTGTTCGCTGTTTTTCTAGTAAGATCTGGCAACACAACACAAGGCTCGTACTGCTTTCCCTGTGATTTCTTGCACTGTACATACAGAAGAGAGAAACATTTCTGATGCATGTTAAAATACGTCCTCAACAACTAGTTGATCAGTTCAGTTCACACGGTGTAGAATTTTTGTAAATGCAGTTTTCACTAACTGCATTTTCCAGGAGTTAATCTGGTTGTAGAATGCAGTTGTCAGTCATTCCCGTAAATTACTGTACTGTGTGTGTACAGAATGGGACTAAGCACTAAAAGGAGAACTGACAACCAAATATAGCTGCAGTGTGTACGTGGCCATAAGTATTCCATACTCTTTTATCATCACTTTCAAAAAAAAAAAAAAAAAAAAAGGAGTTCAGAACAATGCACGTATCTTCCGCATCTCTCACAGTGCAGGCTTGCTGTGACTCATGGGAAGTATGTGCACTATGCCTGAGTTACAGGAAGTGTTCAGCCACACATTCTTGAGAGTTGTGAAATGGGACACAGAAAATCCTGATAACAGCAAAGTGTTAATTTGCCTCGGGTTTCACACCATGCACAACTTTTGAGAATAACAGCATTGGCGAGGCGTTCAAATTAACATTAACGTGTTCTTTATATTAGCAATATACAGGTTGAGCATCTCAATATGTAGAGTTCATTTTCCCCTATCTTCACTGACTCATCTAAATCCAGTTAGTCTCAGTTCAGGTTGTCACTGGAAGGACAGGCTCACACTGAGAGTCGTGAGAACATAACAAGCAAGCACTTGTGCTTGAAGAAAGCTTCGTTTGAAAAGCCTCCTTTAGTGGCCCTAAGCTGAGACAAGGCTCTATTTGTCACATGTGGCCTGCGCTCTACTGCATGCATACGGGGTTTTAAACTTCTATTCAAGCACTGCGATCGTGTTCTGTCTCCTTTAACGAGCTCCTCTAGTTAATGCTATCACCATGGAGATGAGCTCTTCGGTATCTCCACATCCTCTCTAAATGGAGAAACACATGTACAAACACTAACAAATCAATACTGAAATCTCCTTTCGTTCCTGGAGGTCAACTGGGACTAATAATGCCAAGGTCATTGGTTCGACTCCAAGAGAACACCTGGAATTCACTGTAAGTGCATAAGAAGGGCTCAACAATAAGAACTGCCTGATGGCAAGCTGACGGATTTGTCATGAAAATGTATTTGCACACGCTAAGTCTTGGCAATTTTAATAATCAAACAAGCAATTTCAAGCCATTCAGGTGACAAAGAGAAATCAAATCAGTACACAAAATGGGTTTTCTTTTTAGTCTTATGCTTGAACAGAGAAATACACAAAATTATGAAAATGCAAGTCTTGGCGAGCAGTGTTGTGGGTAACGCATTACAAGTAACGAGTTACGTAATCAGATTACTTTTTCAAGTAACTAGTCTAGTAATGCATTACTTTTAAATTTACAACAAAATATCTGAGTTACTTTTTCAAATAAGTAACACAAGTTACTTTGTTTTCCCATTTATTGACTGACTGCTCTTCTGTCCCCATATTGAGAGAAATCGTAAGTAAATGTTGTGTGCGTGGTGTAAACATGATGGTTATTGTAGTTCTAGACTAAATGTGAGTCAGTATTCCTCAAAATGAATAAAAACAGTGAAATGCAATCTCAGAATATTGCACAAACCTGCAATAATTAAAGGTAATAAATTAAACAAATATACTTTATGTATTTAATCTCACTTTATTAACCAATGTCTTTGCTGCTGACCTTTGATGATCCAATTCAACCACGCTAATAAGCAAAAATGACTTTAGATTAACATCACATTTGTGATTAGCCTGAAGCTGATTCATTTCACTTTTGGTGTGAAAGGGCCTTTACATTTGCCAAAAATAGAACTTTTCATTGTTATTAAAAAGCAAACAAGCAAGCCCCACCCAGGTGAGAAAAACTAATGCAAAAGTAATGTAATTCATTACTTTCCATAAAAATAACTAAGTAATGCAATTAGTTACTTTTTTTTTTAGGGAGTAACAAATTATTGTAATGTATTACTTTTAAAAGTAACTTTCCCCAACACTGTTGGCGAGTATCTCTGTAAATGGTTGGTTATGTCTTAAACGAACAAATAGTGGAGAAAGAAATCAGATTTGCTGTACAACTTAATGATTGAATTTTATAACATTATGTAAGGCTAGTAGTTTTTGCTGTGGTATCGAAATTGGAATAGAGAATTGTGAAATTTCACAGGTATCCAAAAAGTTGTTTTAACAACTTATTTATTAGAATATAAGGTTTTACAAGGTTTATTTACTTTTTAATTTATTTTATTTTGTGGCAGGGCCAGTAGCAAAAAACCTTAGCGTGGAGCACTGCTACACATTCACTGAGTACATAAAATGTAGAAATAGATATATATCCTGCAGGAGAAAGTAATGTGAAAGGGGAAATTTATGACGTCAGTAATTAAATAAAGCCTCTTTGGCAGTGCCGTCACTACAAAGGTCAAATCAAATGTGCAAAATATTCAACATCTCTGCCTACATTTGAATGTGCTCTAAACTAGATACATCCCACATTTAAAACGAATGAAGATCATATTAAGTATAAAATATCAACTGCAAACCCCAAATCACCCAATCTGAATGATTATATTTTATAGCTGCGGTGCATCACTGATAGGCGACCATACACCTGTCATGCACCCTGCAAAGTTGTCAACCAACACTGAATGACGTTAAAGTTATCGATCTTTATACGACCTTCAACGTATTATCAAATTATAAATAAACCTATATAAATCAAACCACAATATAATCTCTGATATATCTGTGCATTTCACAGCCAGCAGTACGAGATGTCAACCATCTAACCTCAGGAGACCAACTGTTGACTTAGCTTTAAGAAAACTATTAAACCGAAAAGAGATTTAAGAATTACATACAGTAGATTGCTGAAGACAAAGTGTACACTTCATCAGTCAAGATCCGTTATACTAATATCGTGGCTCGCGCACATTTAGCTTAGCAACTATTAGCTACATTCCTACTGCACGAGATGACTGACAAATACCTGAAAAATTACGTTTCGCGCATATAGCTCAGTGTATCACTTCTTCATTCTCTTAAACGGTTTTAGTTAAATGACTCTGTACAGTCTAATCGTCTGAGATGTTTCTGTGTAGTTCACTAGCGTGTTAGCACTTATTAGCCTAACTCGGCTAGCTGTTTCAGACATCACTCACCTGGTCTCTAATTTTGAGAACCACCATGTTTCGATGCTCTCTTTGGCTCTCATGCAGGACTAAACGGATATTATTTACCACCACCACTTGAATGCTGATGTTATATTGTCGGTAAATCTAGCGCTTCCAGTAGGCCTGGGGTTTCCTATGTGCCACTGATGAGCAGGGGAGAAAACTCCATAACATTACCGCCACTGCTGCCTCACAAAGAACGGAAACAATGATTGGCTAGACAACGGTTTGAGCGAGAGTAAAAGGAACGATGATTGGTTAAAAGCAAGATGGGAGCTGCTTGCTTGTGGAACGGTGTGTGTGTGTGTGCGTCTGTGTGTGTCTGTGTGCGCGTGTGCGTGCGTGTGCGTGCGTGCGCGTGCGTGCGTGCTGCAGATTATTTCAGAGAAGTAAAGGAAGAAGTGCGTGTTTCTCTATCACAAAGTGACTTCCGCTTCACTTTTTAACAAAATGCATTACAATGAATACAAAAAAGTGGATTAAGACTTATATTATGATTACACATATCCTATACATTTATAACAGTTTCTTATATATATATTAATATTCTATCATATGTAAATGTATGTATGATAAAATTGTAGCAAAATGGAAAATCCTATTTTACCCATTTTCTTTAATGGGTCTTCACTTTGTTACAGGAAATACATGTTTTCATAGGTCTGTGCAGAAAACAATGAAACCGGATCCTTGTATTGTTCCCTAAAAGGAACAGCTCATCAGATGATAGCTGGTAGAGTAAATGAAAGTTGTGTTAGATAATATATATATATATTAGCTATATATATATATATATATATATATATATATATATATATATATATATAAAACCTAGTAACATAAATCAGACTGACAGCTTGTCTCAATAATAATATAAAAACTTGACAACTTCAGTTTTTATGAGAACAATGAGAGAATACATTCATTTAAATAAACTCAGCACAAGCAGTCTATTTTAATATTGTGCACCAGATGACGCTAAAGGTGTATTTATAAGACTTTACAAATAACAACCTACATCTCAGTGGCTGTTGTAATGCACCGCAACCCGGGACAGAAACAGACATGATTTACTCTTTAATGCCCTTACGCAATACCCACACCTATCTAAACATGTATGAGTTAAAACAATTTAAATACATTTAAATTTACAAATCTTTTACAAATTAGCATATGCAGATTATGATGCATCAGCCAAAGCGCTCATTTAATTGTCATAGCACAAGATGTAAAAATTTGCCTATTTGAAGAGGCCAGTTTTATATTAATATATTAATATATTTAGTTAGGCTTGGTAGAGGCACATCATCAACTCATTTAGAATGTATAGTATGTAAAAAAAAATGTTATATACTAATAACTTGCATATTACAATAACTTTTTTAGCACTTTTTACATCATAACAAAGAATATTGGGCCCTTATACTCGAAAACTTCTATTAGCATTAAGTATTCACATTGAAGATTCACTGAATTTTAGTATACCCCATATGACAACCCTAATGAAAGCTTCATTCCTTGGAAATCTGCAGGATCTTCAGGAGCAGGGTTGGGCACTCCTGCCCTAAATCCTCTTATAAACTTATTAGGATTTCTTAATTGAAGAGCCCTTAATAGAAATAACATTTCTACAGGCAAAAGAAAAGATATTGGAAAAACAAGAAAGAATTAAGCAGGTTTTCATTGAGAATAATAATACAGACAAAATGTGATATTTGCAAACATTTATTGTTTAAATATTCTACAGAAGTATACATTGTTGCATCCATGTAATTAGTCATAATTTCTATCATATTGTAGTCAATTTTTTAATATTCAGAGTTTAAGCTCAACAAAAGTGCAATGGTGTTTTTGTTACCCTACAATACTAAAAATGTGGTAACTTAGTATTAGACACTACTGTCATAAAAAGTAAAAAAAAAAATGCTTCTGAACTTTTAACATGGTTTAAATATATCAATTTATTATATTTTTACAGTTTTCATACAGTATTGGACTTATGGTTTAACATTAACTATGATAATTTGCTCCTTATAATGGTAAGTTTTGTGGGATTTGGGGTACTTGGAAAAGTGCTGGTTCACTACATGACTGAAAGGAATTGCAGGAAGTGGTTAGCAGGTGGTTAGTGGGTGAGGGAGTGGCTCTGATCAGACTGTCAAAACCAAACATTGGTCTGTCACTGCACGGAGACTGAGTTACAGCAGCGCTGTCAAACTAACTATAAGTTAGCCAGCCCAGGACTATTAGTATATGATAGCTGAATACAAACATTTCTGGGGAGCAAAATGTGCGTTTGGTTGAGTGGTAGCAGAGCTTTAGAAAGTTAGACAAAACTTAGCTAATGTTAGATTGAAAGCTTGTCATTTTAGCTTAGCCATGACAGGGATATGTTTATTCCGCTCTGTCAACCACTGGGCTTTAACTGTGGAATAAAAAAAAGGGGAATGCTTCAGTTTTAAAGAGCACTGCCGGGTAATTATTAGTTTCTAAGGTTTGTTTATTTGGGCAGAACGCTAACATCTAACCCAAGGCAGATTAAGGTTAGCCTGCTAGCACCCTAACCACGAATCTGTTTCTGTGGGAATTATGAGCACCAGTAATCGTTATGCAAGTCGCAAACGGAAGAAACCTGTCCAAAAAAGGTAATAAATCATTGTTTTTTTGTTTTGTTTTTTAATAAGGCTGCTTAATTAAACCTATATAATGTTACTCAGCTTATACTGTCAGTCAATATAAAGCAGACAACTGACTATCATTGCATAGTTAATATTTCTATATAGTTTTTTTTTAGTATCTCTTTATATAGTTATCTGAATATTTATTCAATTTGACTCATATTTGTTAGTGGAATTACGTTATGGCATGTTTGCCAAACTTTGGACGTAATTTCGACCGTGTTTTTTTGTGCGTGAACGTTTTCATACTGTGGCTGCATCCTAAATCGCATACTTTCCTACTATATAGTAGGCTAGGCGAAAAACAGTATGTGACAAAAATTCACAGTACGCATAAAAGAGTAGGCAAAAAGTACCCGGATGACCTACTACTTTCGGCGAGATTCTGGCTGCATCCGAAAACGTAAAATTTTTGCAATATTCCAAGGTAGGAAGGCATCAAGAAGGCACTTCCTAATCAAATGTTAGCTTCACTTCCTGTCTGAGATACCTTCATCTGATCGTTTTTTGAAGGCAGAATAGATATATCCTTCGCTGCCTTTGATATCCCATAATCCCACAATCCTATGCGTTCCATTCAGTGACAGTTGTGCTAGGAAAAGAAAAATGGCGTCCGAAAGTTGCGGAGAAATGACTACTGTAGTAATTAAATATTTGTTTAGTTCTCACCAAAGCTCGCTCTACGCTGCCTCAGAAGTCTCTTCGAAATCAGTTTCGTGAGGTACCTTCGTGCACAAACGCTGCCTGCAGAGCCATTGCCTAGAAAGACAACAAGTCACCTAAGTTTTCAGATGCAGACTCTGAAGTATGCATACGATGGACACTTTACTATCCCATGAGGCCACGGGAGAGGATTTGTGAATGTCAGTGAAGTGATGTAACTGACGCTGGTTGGTCACATGATAATGACAGCATGGCAGATGAGTGTCCGAATTACATTCATACTACACATACTATGCAGAACGTACTTTTTTAGTGGTCGTGAAGTAATTCAAGTCAGTTCAAGTCAGTGAAATAGGGCACTATATACAGTTTAAATGCCATTTGTTTAATATCCTGTTAGTGTTGCACTGTACCACCCATGGTACAAATACCATTCAAAAGAGACCTTAGGAATGATGCATTATATAGCCTATAATTTTTTTGTCAACAAATGGCCATTGAATATAGGTGTAGATGTATGCTTGCCTTTTATATTTATATTTTACAAGATTTTTTTTTTGGTCTTGCTACCAAATTGTGGGAAATGTTTAAATATGGGATAAAACCCTGATTTTGTGATTAATTACATCTAATAAACAACCTATTCCAGGTTGTTGAAATTAAGCATTAACAACAAATATTCTTTTCAGCAAATGGTCATTGAATGTAGGTGTTTAACTTTATTTTCTGTTCATATTTGCATTTCCCTTAACAAAATTTGGGCCTAAATACAGTCTAAACTCTTGATTTTGTGATTGGCTATCCTGCCATATACTAATCTGAAAGTTAGAGTAAAGCCAAATGTTTTTCTTTTTTAGTGAGAAGCAGTCTGCTGAATGTGTCACATCGAACCCATCTAAACGACATCGGGACCGGCTGAATGGAGAGTTAGACAGGTTGGCCAGCCAGCTCCCCTTCCCACAAGAGGTCATATCCAAGCTGGACAAACTCACCATACTGAGGCTAAGTGTGAGCTACCTGCGGGCCAAAAGTCACTTCAATGGTAATACATGAAGCTTGTATCATGTATCATGTGTAAATTGTTGTACAATTTCTGACTGTATTTAAATTTATGGATGCAATAGTCCTGGGGGGTCCAATCCTGGTCCTAGAGGACCAATGTCCTGCAGAGTTTAGCTTCAACTTCTCCCATAATACCTGGCTGGAAGATTTTAGTAATCTTGAAGAGCTTGATTACCTCAGTTCAGGTGTGTTTAATTGGAGTTTGAGCCAAATTCTGCAGGACAGTGGCCCTCCTGGAGTAGGACTGGACACCCCTACAATAGTCCCATCCACTTTATGCAAATTTGAAAGATAATGGTTTATTATTTTGATGTATTTTCTATAAAATTCTGCCATAGTTTAGTATCTTGTGGACTGCATCCAAAGGCAACACTTTTTCTCCCTTGTGAATGATTAAAATTAATAAGGGTGCTTTCACAATGGCAGTTTAGTTTGAAACAGGGTGCAGTTCGCATAAAAAACTGGTAATGTGAAAGCTTTCATGCCGACCCAGGGTACAAAACCCGAGACTACCTGTAGGAGGTGATCTGAGTTTGGTTGCACTGGAACTGTGGCTCAATTTATGTGAATGTGAAAGCAACTCGGACTTGGGAGCATACTCCTTGTTTCAGGAAGTAAAGTAACCTGCATATGCATTTTATCCAATGACAACGTCATTAACAAAACACATTCAGGGTATGACAGTTTGATTATTTACTCTGGACACGAGCAAGAGTGAGTGCAATCAGATCGGCGAATGAATGACTCGCAATCAGCTTTCTGCTCAAAAGAGTCTGTTTGCAAGCCTTTATGCGAAGCACACACAGTAAATGCAAATGTCATTCACTTCACTGCGCATAATAGTACCAAATTAAGTTTTCTGTCATGCGCTGTTCACCTTTGCGATGAACAAAAACACACCAGGGTTCGATGGAATCAAGTGAGAGTGAAACCAGTGCATTACAAGTAACTTTATGTTTATGAGTTATGTAATCAGATTACATTCAAGTAACTAGAGTAACTAGTTTTCAATTTACAATAAAATATCTAAGTTACTTTTTCAAATAAGTAACGCAAGTTACTTTTTCAGGTTTATTGACTGACAGCTCTCCTGTCCCCATTTTGTCTTATTGTAGTTCTAGGCTAAATGTGAACATGCATTTACTTATCTCACTTGCATGAAAACATTCAGTATTCCTCAAAATGAATAAAAACAGTGAAATGTTTTTAATAATATTTAATATTAACCTTTAATAATTAACTATATTAAATTACACAAATATACTTTATGTATTTAATCTCACCTTATTAACCAATGTCTTTGCTTCTGAACTTCAATGATCCAATTCAACCATAATATTATTATGGAAAAAATGGTCGGTGTGCCCGGCACATGGTCTAAAACAGTGTTTCTCAAACTGGGGTACGCGTACCCCTGGGGGTACGTGGGGTGACAAAAGAGGGTACGCGAACAAAATGCGGAGTAGTTAATTTAACTCTACCATACCTTAAAATAATATTAAAACCGAGCATGTATTTCTAACTGGCAAAATGCCGTAAATCCATTACATTTAATCAAATTACCTCATGTTTTGCAGTCTAAAATGACTGTATCCACACAAGCAGCATGCATATGATAGATTGCGTGCCGAATCTGCTGCCTTAAATCATGCTAAATTACTGCCGTTCTTGACAATGCACCTTTGTAAAAGTGGGGATTTAGCGCTTGCATGAAGAACAAATATAGACACAGATAGAGGATTTACATCAATTTAAGACTCAAACTTTCTTCGATACAAAAACATACCTTGTGTGAGTTCTTGTATTTAATGTTGATAACGAGGAAGAATTGTACACAAATATCCACATGACTGCAAACGTGTATTATTATACAAAACGTACATTTTAAACACAGTACTGTCAGTATTTACTCTATTTTGCAACGAAAAAATATTTCTAACGAAAACCAGAGCAGAACTACAACACACGAATGCGGCTTTGAACGAATCGTGAGAGTCAATGATTCAATGATTCATTCACAGCCACTTGTTTCGTTACTGAATGAATGACTCGATGGCTCACTCATAAAAACAGTGACTTGCTGCCACCTACTGGCAGTTTTAGTTTAATATTTAAAAGTATCACTTTGTTTTACCATCATTGCATATTTCTCTATTAAACATTTTTATTTAAAACATTATTTATTTTATAAAGTTATTCATAAATGTAAAAATATGCACTGGAAAATCAGGGGGCAAATATTGTCCCTTAATGGAAAAGGTGTGACTGCAGTCGAAGTGGAAGAGAGCTGGTTCACAGAAGGATGGGAATCCCTTCAGGGGGTACTCCATGCTAAAAAGTTTGAGAACCACTGGTCTAAAAGGGTTGTCCCTATTCTCTTAATGGGTAATGGGTCTGTTTTGTCCGTAACGTGAATAAACCAATCAGAGTCTCATCTCTCATTCCCATTAAAGCCAGTTATGCTCGCACCATGACGGATTCGCTATTTACATGGCGGAATTTGCAAGCGGAAAAACTGAACACTTCTCTTGCGAGGAAAAGGATCTGCTCGTGCGCGAGGTTAAAGTGTGCGACCATCTACAGGACAAGCCAGATTCCACCAAAGCATTTTTATCTTTATGCACACAATAATAATCTTTTACATTGTAATCCTTTTATTTTTAATATTTGGCATGTTTGTGTGCTGCTGCGCATAGGCACATATTACTAACACGCTTTTTAAATAACAAAAAATAAAATACTGCACCATTGACTTTAGACACAGTCTATTTCAGTTGCCTTAAAGGTGATAGAGAGGATTTTTTTGTCGACTGAGAATCCAAAGACTGTTTCTGAGTTTTTGAAATGAGCGCATGCGTAAGAACAACCCCCCTCCTTCACAGCTCATTTCAAGAGAACGCCTCCCAAAACTCGTGCATGAGTATTGGAATACGTGTGTTTACCACCGGCATTCGCTGTGTCGTGTTAGTGGATTCATTATGTCGGACTCACCGCAGGTAACTCATAATCTGCAGTTGTTACTCCTATCTCCTGACAAAAACATTGCATGTGGCGCCTGTAGAGTGTGGAAAGTTACTGGAGCGCGCAGCCGCGCACGTCTCGCACAAGGAACGTCATGGCAGTGATTGACAAGCCAGAGGGCCAATCCGCGCACGTCTCTCACAAGGAACGTCACGGCAGTGATTGACAAGCCAGAGGGCCAATCGTTTTACGCGATGATCGCGTAAACGATTGGCTGATGTTTTTAAGGCCCTACCTTGTGCACAGTTGATGTATATTAATATTATTCCTTTCAGTGCACCTAATAAATAGTCTTTTATCAGTTAGTAAAGACAGTTTAAAGTAATATTGCAAAAATGTATAAAACAAAACATCCTCTTTAGCACCTTTAAAATAGCAATGTCTTACAGCCACTGCCATAACACAAAAGAGGAATAACACAAAGGCTTGGTCAAATAGGGGAGTTTATTGAAATAACATAATATATAAACAGGGTGGGAGAAATTAGTCAGGAAAATAAAAAGAAAAAAAAACAACAGAGAGCGCAACTCCGTGTTTGGACGGCTGCTCAAGTCCCGCCGCTAAAATGTGGCAGCTTGGCTTTTTTTAAGCACTTGCCAATGGTTCACAACTGTGAGGAATCTGCTCAATTAAACACAAAACACAGGTAATTGCTTTTCCTGCCCCTAGAGGACAGACAAATAATTAAATAAATAAATGCACACACATGCACATGTAACACAACGCGGCAACAATGCACCTGAACACACCTCGTTTTCAGACCAGCACACCCATGGGTGCACAAATGAGTTCAAATGCATTTTCTATTTAAACAATGTGGCACAGGACATGAAAATGATAACTGCGTCGGGCTGAAACTAGCAAAAAACACTTGCTTTGTGCCTAGCGCCGCATTGCGCCGGGTGTATGATATGATTCCTTTTCATAAAAAGTAACTAAGTAATGCAATTAGTTACCTTTTTAGGGAGTAACACATTGTTGTAATGCATTACTTTTAAAAGTAACTTTCCCCAACACTAGCTGGGGGCACTGAAATAGGATTGCAGCAAACATTGCCCAGTGTGGAAGCCCCCTAGATCACAGATCATTTTAAGTAGTTAGGTAAACCCGAAGTCTAATGTACCTCAATACTTATATGCTTGTTTCCTCCTATGAGGGTCTGCCACATCTCTAGGCTAATTGCTGTCTAACCCCCTCAGAGAGAAAGTAGGGGGAGCTCTTTCAAATAACAGGATGCCACTGGGGTGTGTGAGATCCTGCAGAAAGTAAAATATAAATTTGTAATCATATGCATACTCTTGCAGCGGAAGTCTGGTGAGAACTACAACAATAGCATTTTCTTTCAAGAGCAGAAAATGCAGTTGTTTTGACAAGTAAATTCTCTTAATGATCACCCAAAGCTGGTTGTTTCTGTAATACCAGAATATGTTTTTGAAAACATTAACCCAAGAAATTTACCTGGCATTAGGCAAGAGGATTTTGCCCTCGGCATTGAGATATGGAAGTTGGACAGAGCAGCGCATGGTGTTCCTCCGTTTGTTTGTGATAGATTGTGTATCACAGGATATCCCGGTCTCTCAGCAGTTTTATCTCAGGATGACCCATATTTGGATAACACAAGGAATATGCAAAATATGCTTTTTAATGTTATAATAATGGTCTGGAAGTTCTTTCTTCTGTTGGGACAGATACATTTTTCTTGCAGTTGTCCAACAGTTTTAATGTGTGTATGAATCACAACAGACAAGGCACAGATTGTACAATGTTTGTACTTGAAAATAGGTTATATAGTGACATAGAGTTACAGTATATAATGCCTGCAGGGCTCAACTGTAAGAATGAACCAATGGCCCGGGCGGGAACAGCCCTGAACATTGTTGTTGAATTCTGATTATTTAATCTGTTGGGTTTTGAAAAGCTTCAAACAGATCAGTAATGTTTTGCAACATATGTCACTGTGTGAATGAAGTGCATATATGAATTCATAGATTTTAGTTACATTATATGTATAAAATTTCCAGCTATTATTGTAAATTAAAATCTTAATATAGAATTTATTAATAAAAATTTGTTTTTACGAAGTAAATGTTAAGTTAATATAGATTAATTTCAAAAGTTTGGGGTCGCTAAGATAAAGTTTTTGAAAGAAGTCTCTTTTGCTCACTGCATTTATTTGATAAATACAGTATAAACAGTAATATTGTAAAATATTGTTCCAATTTAAAATAAACATTTTCTTTTACATTTAAATGTTAAAATGTAATGTATTTTTTATTTTTTCTGAAAACCATGATGCATTTTTTCAGCATACTTTGATGAATAACAATTTCAAAAAATTATTTTTATTTAAAATAGAAATTTTTTGTAATATATTATAATAATATTATAACATTATATATAGTATCATATCATATATTGTCACTTTGATCAATTTAAAGCACCCTTGCTGAATAAAAGGGTGCTTTAAAGGGTAATTTTTTTTTCATAAAAAAATAAAAAGCTTATTTACTGACCCCAAACATTAAACGGTAGTGTGTGTGTGTGTGTGTGTGTGTTTAGATAGATAGATAGATAGATAGATAGATAGATAGATAGATAGATAGATAGATAGATAGATAGATAGAATAACTGAAAAATAACAAACTGAAACAACTAAATAGTCTTTATTCAAACATAATAACAAAAAATAAATTATTTTTAAGAGTGTCCAGTCTAATAACTGTATATATAAACTATGTATGTATTTATGTGTGTGTGTGTGTGTGTGTGTATTATTTGACTAATATAAAACATTTAGCAAAATGTTTTATATTGTAAAATGTAAAAAAAAATTAAAAATTGCGAAAAGTACAAATCTGAACTACTGCCCTGATCAAACATATATTTCAAATGTTAATAATTAGCTCGTTTAACGACAGTCCGAGAATAGACTTTTATAGAGTTTAATATCACAGTTTATGTTTTGTACGCATGTGTTTCAAATGAGCCTTACACAATTATGCTCTCACGAGTGCATTTGTACATCTTTTTTTGAGATTTATAAAGGCAACGGTCCAAGTTTTGTTAAGCAAGAAACTGTCATGAAAAAAATACCTAGAGCCATTTTCCAAGGAAGTTACTCAATCATTATTTAGGGAATTGGCCAGCATGAAAAAAGTGCCTGAATGAATCGACATTCACACCAGATTTCCCCTAGCTTATGCTCATCCAATTATCCTGGCCAGTTCAGAGGTGTGGTCAGCATTGAAGGGATTCCATGAGAAACAGGCTAAACAGGAGTGCTGATTGCTCTGCGTGTTTTTGTGTGTAATTTCTCCAACTGTCTGGAGGCTATGCAGGGGAGGGTCTGGGTTTGCGTGAGTAATTGAAACAGACTCGTTGACCTTTTGACTTTAGTGAAAAGAGTTACGAAATATTTGATAGTCATTGGCGACAGCAGCAAACTTTGACCCGAGTTGCTGTGTAGCATCAAAGATCCTGCCAAGGTTTGATGTGAACCAGTGTTTGGGGATCTTTAGGGCCAGACGTTGACAGACATTGCATGAGAAGAGTGCAGGAACACCAGTTGAGATGTGATCTCAGTTTTGCTGGCACACTCTTCCAAATACAGGGGTTTGTTGATACAGTGACTAATAATCACCTTTATCCAGTAATGGCATAGTAAGTGAAGACTGTGGAAAGATCATTGTTCTCAATAGAAATGAGTTTGCCTGGCAGAGTCAAGAGTACATTTTTGTGTCTTCTTGCCAGTGTTTTATTGTGAAGTTATGTATAGTGTATATAAGCTTGAAGAATTGATGTTCCCAACGGATACATTTTAAAACAGTGACTTAGTTTATTACATAGTTGGGTCAGTGACACAAAACATTTTTTTAATTTATTTTTTAATTTATTCATTATAAAATGCAATTTATTCATACAGTGGCTTCAATACAGCTCTTCTATGATGAGCATGTTTTCAATACACACACATATATAAATCATATGAAACCAATATGAATACAAAGAGATGCCCTTCGTAGAGTTCGTAGAGTCTTGTATTTGTATTCGAAGAATCGTAGAGTTGCCCTTGCATGTCATAAACCACTCAGTGAGCAAACATTTCATGTGATGTCTGCCAACTTAAGCACAAGTATTTTTCCAACCATGACTGTGTATTGTTAAACCTCTGGGCATTATAATTTGCTTTCACTTTTTGGTTGTTCAGATGCCAACAGCTCCATGATTTAAAGGGATAGTTCACCCGAAAATGAAAATGATCCCATGATTTACTCACCCTCAAGCCATCCTAGGTGTATATGACTAACTTCTCCCAGACAAACACAATCGGAGTTATATTAAAATATCCTGGCTCTTCCAAGCTTTTTTTCCCCCAAAAAATATCCATATTTACAACTTTATAAACTATAATAACCAGTCGCAAGTCGGCTTACGGTGGAAACATAACTTCTGACTAGTGTTGTCAAAAGTACCGACTTCGGTACCTATCGGTACTGAAATTTTAAAAACGTGACGCTTTGAGCGCTGTTGAGCGGATTCGTAAACATCTCTGATTGGCCATTGTGTTGACGCGCTCATCGGATATGCCTGTGATTGGCTACAATGATCAACGCGTGGGAGCAATTGAAAGCAGGCGTCTAACAGTGGACCGATCCGCGATAGACGCCTGCTTTCAAACGCTCCCGTGTGTATCTGTGTAAGCACTTAGTGAAGAGATTAATTGATGACTATTTACAACGTTTTTACAGCGTTGATCATTGAAGCCTATCACAGACATATCCGATGAGCCGTGAAAATAACGGCCAATCAGAGATGTTTACGAATCCACTCAACAGCGCTCAAAGCGTCACATTTTTTAAATTTCAGTACCGACTAGGTACCGAAGTCGGTACTTTTGACAACACTACTTCTGACGCAACGCGCGATGTATTGACGAACGCGGAAGCGCAGAGGAGAGAGCAAAACAAAACACCGGTCACAAATTAGAAGTCTAAAACGAGAATTTTTAAATAGAAATGTTGGAGGATTTCGATATAAGAGAAGAGGAGCTTGAGTTTGTTGCCCAGCCCTATTTGTTTGAACCGCGAGAGGTGTGTACTCTCACCTACTCCTACATCCTAAGTCATACCTCTCATAAGAGGTCTCTCTTTCACCGTAACTCGAAGTGTACCGTCTAAGTGGCCGTTTGCCAGAAGCTAGATATTATAGTTTATAAAGTTTCAAAAATAAAAATTTTGCTTACAAAAACCCATTGCTTTGCATCAGAAAGCCTTTATTAACCCCCGGAGCTGTGTGGATTACTTTTAAGATGGATGGATGCACTTTTTTGGGCTTCAAAATCGTAAGCAACCTTCACTACCTTTATACACCATACACAAGGATGGCTTGAGGGTGAGTAAATCATGGGATAATTTTCATTTTTGGGAGAACTCTTGCTTTAAGTTGCCATTGTTATACAGTATTTCATGTTTCTCTCTCACTATTATTATTAATGCAGGAAGTTCAAGTAAAGTTCATAATTTTCTCATCATGTCGTTGTTGAAGAATTAGTAATATCTGTTTTATCTATTGTGCAGAGCTTCTTTTTTAAATGCTTGTTTGCTGTTGCAGTGACCCTGAACTCAAAGAACTCCAGCCAACTAGCAAATAACACTAAACCACACATTCAGGAACTTCCAGAGGGAGACTTTTTGCTACAGGTGAGCTCAAATGTGTGCTGTGAAACATAAATATTTCAATTTAACCACATAGATCTAGACAAAAACAAAATCAAATTGATTTAGAATGCTATTTATTAGCAGAATAACTTAATCTACCTACGTTTTATTATTTTTTTTTATAGGTTATAAATGGCTTTGTGTTGGTGGTCACCTCCAGTGGCACAATCTTCTATGCTTCCTCCACCATTGAGGACTACTTGGGGTTCCATCAGGTTTGTACTGGTTTGCATATGTATTGTGGGGATGGAAGAAACCGCAGGGTTTATTTGTAGAGGCTAAATTGGACCGAAATGATCTGGATTGGTATTCTAGCACCTTCTGTTCAAAAAAAAAGAATAGGGCTGTGTTAAAAGTATCAGTTGCTCGATTCTGATCAACCAAAATTGATCCTTATATCCCTAAAATTCAAACAATAAATACCATTTTGATGCTTTTTAATGTGACGTGACAGATCGCTGTAGTTCAAGCAGCACGTAAACCAATCACTCTTCCTCTTTACTACTAGTTATAGCATAAACATGAAATAAACAAAAAAATAACATCAGGTGTTCAAAGAAACGGTACAACTACTGAAATGCATCATGTCTCATGTAATCGCTCAAACAGTTTTTTAAGTGCAAAAAAAAAAAATTTAAATAAAAGCTTGTAAATAGGTCATATAACAATTTACCTCAGAAAATGCCTCACCTAAATTCAATAACCATTGCTTGATAGGTAGGTAGAAAAATGAACACTATACAGGAGCATTTTGTTAAATATATGCACTATATTACATATTTGTTATATTTTTACTTAACCTGTTCTTCAATATTTAATATATGTTTGAATAAATCTGAATAAAACAGCCACCGTTTAAATGTTTATATTGAAACAAAATACAAAAAAAAAGAATTGGAGTAGAAACATAATTATGTAATTAAATAGATATTAAAATGTTGTTATTATAAAAACTGTGCAATTTCAATGTTTGTATACAAATCAATTAATTTTAACAAGTGTATTTTTTTTCCTTGAGATGAATTGACATGTACTTCTCCGTTTAGTGAATCTACTCACTCAGAAACCTTTTTAAGGTTCATTACATTAAGCATTATGGACCCGATTTTATCCATATTGTTGTTGTTGTGAAATACTACTGGAAAGAAATCTTAATTTATGTCTTTTAAAATGCTTCATAGCAGTTTTTTAATTTATTGTGTATGAAATTCCAGCTTCTTCCCACAAACGTGATTCTCGACTTCCTCACCACGATCGGAAATCAAGCTGTAAACAAATGGCAACTTTAATGGGATTGTTTTGCCAGACAAAGCAGGCTGTGAACAAATTTAGATTGTTAAGACATTTACATGTTTTTTTCAGCATTTAGATTCAGATTTCTTCATTAAATTTGGTACCAGCTGTGATGAGCAGCTGTGAAACTACTTGCAGTAAAAGCAATGTGTTTTGTTTACAGTCAGATCTCATCCATCAGAGTGTTTACGATCTCATTCACACTGAAGACCGGGCTGAGTTTCAGAAGCAGCTCCACTGGGCACTCAACCCCAGCTGCACTCTAGACGCCGGACAGCTAGTGCAAGGTAGAAAATAACTAAACATCTCTCCAGACAGACCATGAGTAGACCTAGGCATTGTGCCTGGACAACTGAAACATTCTGTCCCCATTCCATCATCACAAAGAGTCAAGTAAGATGGATTGCATTTGTCTGCAAACAAAGTTTGACAAAGTTCTGTTATGAGAGACAAAACATCTTAGTTTACAATCTTCAAGAAATAAATCTACGAAGAACATGATTTTAAAACAATAAAAGCAATACATTTCTATTAACTTCAAACATTGTCATTATTGTTCAGATGGCTAATGATTTGTTAAGGTATCCAAATGGTTTTTCTTAGAATAACAAAGAAGTTTGTAATGGACCATGTTTTTAACCAACAGCTCACTTGATCTCAGACAATCTGAATATTTCCCAAGATACTTTTTCTTTATATATGCTCGGAGGATTCAGGTTCATTGTGTAACTACCTCTAATAGCTGGTGTTCAAAGGCTATGCCAGTTTGCTCTGGTTTCAGATTAGGCTCAGATTGGGATCAGTTTTCATTAGATCTAACGCTTGGCAATTTGGAAGGCCTGTCATTGTTTGAACTATATACACATGACACCTGTGCCACACACACACACACACACACACACACACACACACACACACACACACACACACACACACACACACACACACACACACAGCACATCCAGCTGTCAGCAAGGACACTACCTACACTACAATGAGTTATATAAACGCTTACAGTGCAGGGGCCAACATTTTGCCACCAATGCATTATTAGCCTGTTTTATGTTATATAATCTTAGAGAGTTTGGTATTTAATTATGCTTTTCTCTAAATACAAGTTTAAATGCACTTGTTTTGTGTTTGTCAAGTTTCCCACGATTCACCACTGCCTCAGACGTACTACAATCCAGAGCAGTTGCCACCAGAGAACTCCGCCTTTCTGGAGAGAAATTTTGTTTGCCGGTTAAGATGTCTCATGGACAACTCATCTGGCTTTCTTGTAAGTTGACAAGAAAAATGATCATAAATAAAAAATCAAAAAAGCTTTTTGGTCACACTTTATATTAGGTGTCTTTAACAACTATGCATTTACATAAAAAAAATGTTAGGTACAATGTACTTATTGTGTGTTCATGTTGTATTGCAAAACACTTTTGCTGCAATTGAGGTGGGATATGGGTAAGGCTAAGGACAGGTTTAGTATAAGTAGATTTTAAAATCGAAAAAAGTGTGTCATTGGGAGTCTAGAGAGAGTCAAAGCTCTTCTGGCTGAAGGCTAAAAACGGTCTACAAACAAAGTTTAAATGGAGTCCATTCACTGAGCAGAAAATTGTGTAAAATTAAAATAAGAATAAACTGAAGCGTGAGGAAGTTCAAAACAGTGCTCACCTAGAAAACCCTGTAATTAAACTATTTTTGTTGTTAATAACCCTATTGTATATTGCTGTTTTGAGAAGTGCCAATGACAATGTAATAATCCAGACCGAGGGGTGACATCTTGTGCCTCTACTTACAGAGTGTTCCAAACGTAACAAAAGGTGCTTTGTTAGCATTGTTTGAACTAATATTAAGATGCTCTATGGTGGTAAGACTATAATGATGCATCTGTTATAATGTTAAGATCATATTTGGGTCAGCTGAGTTCATTTTTGGTCCATGACTTCCACACAGCTTGGAGTTATGACTCAGCCTCTTGAGAAGATTCTCAGACTGTCTCTTCTGGATCGATTGTAACCTTATTAACTGAAAGCCACTGTTATCAGACTTTTCAAATAGCATTAAAGTCAGCATGAAATGAAAATTCACAATACCAATTTTCTAAATGCATGTTATAGGTCTTATTGTGAAAAATTCATCTGTGCACTTGTTAATGCATTTTTTTTTTCACCTTTCAATGACATGCAGGGCTTCTCTAATCATTTAATCTGATTAAACCCCTGTCCCTTCAAACTCAAGTTCATATTTTTCTTTTTCGATCTTCTTGATGTACAATACATCAGATGTACGTCACAATACGGAAGAAAAGATGTCACTACTTCCATTCATTCACAACATTAAGCACCAGTTATCGCTTTAAAGGTGCAGAGTGCAAACTTTAGTGGCATCTAGCTGTGAGGTTGCGAACTGCAACCAACGGCACTCACCCATCCCTTTCGAAGCACATAGAGAAGCTACGGTGGCCGTCTGGCCGACACAAGACAAAGATGTCGTCGTCTGAGACAGCAGAGAGTACGCTAGCCAGTCAAGCAATGAGGTTTCTTCTTACTTCTAACAAAGAACGGTTTCTGCTTCTAATAAACCAGACGAACTTCTTCTTCGTGCGTATTCAACTTAGTGCCGATGCAAGCTGCCTCTAAAAACACGAACGATTTAGAAGAACAACAACATAGTGATGAAACACGCTCTGTAGAGTAATTTGTCCATTTAGGGCTACTGTAGAAACATGCTGGTGCAAAATGGCGACTTAACATGTAGGGAACCTGCGATGTATGAGATATAAATGGCTCATTCTAAGGTAGTAAAAATATAACAGTTCATTATGTAAGGTCTTTATACACCACTGAAAACATAGTTATGTATATTATATTGCATTTCTGTCAATAGATCCTCCTTAATTTTACACATTGCACCTTTAAAGATTAGCACTGTGGAATGTATTTACATATGGTCAAATGTGTTAAATAGATGGCTTGTACTTTTATAGGCCATGAACTTTCAGGGGCGTTTGAAGTTCCTGTATGGGCAGAATGAGAGGAGAGCAGATGGGAAACCCATCCCTCCTCAGCTGGCCCTGTTTGCCCTGGTCAGCCCTCTGCAGCCACCTTCCATACTGGAAATCCGAACCAAGAGCTTCATGTTTAAAACCAAGCATAAGCTGGATTTCACTCCCACCGCATGTGACACAAAGTAAGACATATAAGCTCCTAACATGTGTGAGAAAGCTTATGGATTTGTTCTCTGTTCACTTTAGTTTGTTTCAGTTGACTTGTAGGGTCAACTTTATCTCTTTGGATTTGTTAAAATTTATTTACTGTACCACTTAGAAAAAACCTTTTTTGTAAACAAAAATGGGCTCTTAATTTGGTGCAGTATTCCTCTCTGCTCTTCAAAGCCATGTGTTCTTTTGCTCCTCCACAGAGGAAAGATTGTTCTCGGCTACACAGAGGCAGAACTGTGTTACCGCGGTTCAGGCTATCAGTTCATCCATGCAGCTGACATGCTGTACTGCGCTGAGAACCACATGCGGAGTAAGTCTCCCTTTTATCACAAAAAACACACTAACCTCACTTGCTCCTGCCGCTGGGTTTCAACATTGAAGTGTCAGAGGGTAGAGATCTAACTGTTGCGGAAATAATTGTGTTGCTCCTAAAGTGATAGTTCACCTAAAAATGAAAATTAAAAAATCATTTAAAATCAATTATTCCAAACCCATAAGACTTCCATTCATATTTAAAACACAAATTAAGATATTTTTAATATTCTCACATCATTTTTGTCCCACGCAACCAAAATTTTCACACTTCAAAAAGTACAAAAACTCATTGTAAAAGTAAACCATATGAATCGAACAGTTTAATCCAAGACTTCTGAAGAGATGTGATCATGATGAACAGATTTAATTTAGGCTTTTATTTACTTATAAGCATTGACAAACGCACAAACATAGAGCACATCAAATATGGCAATCGGAAGCTCAAATGTGTTTTCTTGAACCGCATGAACCAATGACAAATCTACATAGATCTGAAATGAATCTTTTAAAAGAGGACTGCTATCAGAAGCATTTACTTTTTATTATTAATGTAGAAACATGCTGATTATTTAAATTAATTAATCATTTCTCTCCCCTGCAGTGATGAGGACTGGTGAAAGTGGGTTGACTGTTTTCAGACTGTTGACTAAACAGAACCTCTGGATTTGGATACAGTCAAATGCAAGACTTGTCTACAAAAATGGGCAACCGGATTGCATCATTGCCTCTCAGAGAGTCATCACGTATGCCTTTATTTGTCTTTGTGAAGTTGTCTCTTTTTCATATTGTACAGCCTGTATATGTTTTCTTATGTTGTTTTTTTATGAAACAGTATATAACCGGCAAAGCAGCAAAACAAAAACTTGAACCCTGTGCTTACTTTTGCTGTGTTGCAAGCACTTCTATTTAATTCAGATCTAGTATTAATATTGTTTTTTGGTAGTAGAATTTAATATTGTTTCTATAGTCTTGCTTGAGAATGAGTCATTTCTTCCTATGTAGGGACGAGGAGGGTGAGGAGAACCTGAAAAAGCGTGCTATGATGCTTCCCTTCAGCTTTACAACAGGAGAGGCTGTTCTCTATGACACAAACCTGCCCAGATCTCTGGGTAACACAACACCTTGTGATCCAACTGCTCCAGACACCAATACCCTACTCAGAACCACTGGAACTGTAGACCCTGACTCGCTACTGGGCTCCATGCTGAAGCAGGATGAGTCAATATATTTGGGTTCTGCAGATGAGCGTTCTGCGTCGGTACAGGGCTTAGGGGATGAGGATCTCGGTGGGATCTTCTCCAGTAACTGGCAAGGAAGTGTTATTTCATTCTCTGAAAGCTCTCAGTTCAAACAAGAACCAATTGTTGGCTCTGGAGGAGATGACAACTGTGAGATACTGAACTTCATGGGGAGTTTAGGCATCAGCCCAGAAGACCTGAAGTTCCTAGAACAAGACGAACTGTTCCGCAGGATTGACCTTGATGGTCGGGATGACGTGCCAGACCTCACAGATGGCATCTTGTCCTATGTGCAACAGTCTCTCAGGACGAAGACGGACTGTATAGATGATGTCCAGGACAAAGTGAAGGAGAAGTGTCTTCTCAGGAAGCCTACGCAGACCTTCACACCTCCACAGCAAGCTCCTGTGCTAATCCCACAGGATTCATGTGATCATCTCACATTTATACCTCAGGAACAACAGATGACTTTTACAATTGAACATACTCAACCAAAGTCACAACACTCCTCACGAATACAGCCTCATAATGAACTGCAGGCTACTGCAGATCTCCAAAACTGTCCTCAAGGACAGCAACACACAATGTCTCAACCATACAAAGGGACAGGAATCACACAATGCAAACTTTCACACATTACAATCCAAAAACACCAGGTTCAGACGACAAGCCAACAATCACAGTGCTCATACCTTCCACCTCTCCATCAGCAGGTATGTAAAACACTCAAAAATGCTCAGGTTTGTGGGAACCTCACTGAAGTTCTTGCCAGCGACATGCAGCAGGTTCCTCCCCTCTTCCAGGCAGAGCTCCAACAGCCTGGATGCTTTTACCTGGAGACACCCCCTCTCGATCTGAAGCACAATTTCAGAAACCATCTAAGCACTGTGTCCATCAGCTGCTCCCAGCAGCTCTCTTCACCTTATATCACTGCAAGTGACACAGGTTTGAGAGAGTTCACTGCTCAGGACCTCGAGGAGCTCCTCAATGGCCTGGATGGTGACATGGAGAGAAGGAGACACTCGGGACAGGATGAAAGAGTAGGTGTTGGACCAAGCCTGGATCAACAAGCTTACATAGGCCAGGTAAGAACCAAACTGTTCATGTGTGGTTTACCTACCTTCACTCTTAACAATAAAGGTTCTAAATTGGCATCTATGGTTACATGAGGACCCTTTTACAATCATGGATCCTTTCAATTGCACAAAAGGTTCTTTATAATGGAAAAAGACCTTCGTTAATCTTCGGAACACAAATTAAGATATTTTAGTTGAAATCCGATGGCTCCGTGAGGCCTCTATAGGGAGCGATGGATACTTCCTCTCTCAAGATCCATAAAGGTACTAAAAACATATTTAAATCAGTTCATGTGTGAGTACAGTGGTTCAATATTAATATTATAAAGTGATGAGAATATTTTTGGATCACCAAAAAAAAAAAAAAAAATAATGACTTAGTGATGGCCGATTTCAAAACAATGCTTCAGGGCTACTTTTACACCGTTGCCGCGGGTCGTTTTTCATGCCCACGGGTTGAAGTGACCCCACATAACATAATATTAGAGTCTGCAATGCGAATTGTACTAGTTTTTGTACGGGTTTTGTTGGGGAAACCTGGCAACCCTGGTGACGGCACTTCGTAAATCGAGTTACCCCTCCTACTTCTGGTAGTTTTACTGAGATTTCTTATCCCGTGCGAATTGGTCATTAATATTACAGACATCCTGTGATAAAAACATTTCTCTGTCTACCCTTGTAAAGCTAATCCTGTCTGAATAGGGCTTAAGACAAGTAATCATTCTAAAATCATCTCTAATCAGTTTCAGAATGGAGGCCACACAAACTATGCAATGGAGAGTAACACAGCACATCTGGCACAACATCCCGACCAGCGCCAGAACAAGAACAGACCCCATCCAAACCTGTCTTTAGGAGGATACGTTTGACTGTGCAGCTGACAATCATGAAAAAATAAAGCAAAAAACAAACAAACAAACAACAACAAAACAAAACAAAACAAGGTGGAGCTTAGTTCTTACCTATCAGTGCTCACCAGGCTCTGGCTATCTTGAGTTGGCAGCTGTGGTCATATGAACCCATAATGCCTGGGCCAAAGAAGAGCACCAGTAGAATGCAGGAGTGAAGAAAAATTGGGGTGAAGAAGGCTGAAAATGGACAAAGAAAGGTACAACTGTCTTGTGGCTCAGCATGACATGTAAGATGAATGAAGAACCAGCCCGCTTGGATAAGAATCGTTCATCTGTGACTTCCCTGTTATACGAACAGTGCTGTCACTGTGCTTTAATAAATGTCTCTTTAAATGTTTCTCACGAGATGTTGCAAATCTATTGGCCTGTCAAAAACGTGTCCCAAAGCAATATATACAGTGTGAACTAACTGTAAAGAGCCTCCAACAAATGCCAAACAAGCCTTGGTTTTCCAAATATGTAATAACATTTATAAAGTAGGACAACATAGCTATATAATTTGCAGTTCTTCACATGCTAGCTACTTGTTTCCTCTTTAAACCGAAGTCAAAAGACAAATATTGTACAGTATATGATTTATTTGGGTGATTTACTGTACATAGACTTCCTGTCAGGAGTATTTTCAGTTAAGCTGAGAATTCTTCAACATTTTGTTATTTTTCTTCTCTTCACTTTTTTGAATAATTGAATTCATTAAATGGAAGATACTTAATTTTTTTCACATTTTTTTTTTTTTTTGAGAGAGAGATTTGTAATGTTCTGGAGAAGGGTAATCATGGTACCGTCATGGGTCTCTCTGTCTGGACTGTCATTTGCGTAGTAATTTATCTTTATTTGTTGTTGTTGTTTTTGGATCATTTATTTTTTGGGGAAAGCTGTTAAAATCAAGCATATGTAGCACTTATGAATAGATTAATTCAGCTCCTTTACATGAGATATAAACTTTGACCAAACTGTAAATCAAGCAATGTTTGGTTGCAGGAATATTGTATTTATAAAGCACTATTGTTAAACGAGCAGGCAAGATAATGTGACAGATGAACAAACTTGTTTCTTAATGCTTCTGGAGAGAGAGAAAAAAAAAGAAGAAAGTAATTGGGTTGAGTTTTTTTTTTTTTTTTTTAAAGTGGACTTTTATGCTCACCAAGGCTGTGTTTAATTGATCAAAAATACAGTAAAATAGTTATATTGTGAAATATTATTACAATTTAAAATAACTTTTTTCTTTTTAAAATATATTTTAAAATGTAACACATTCCTGTGATGGAAAAGCTTAATTTTCAGCATCATTATTCAAGTCTTTAGTGTCACATGATATGACATGATATTCTATGCTGATTTGGTGCTCAAGAAACATTTCTTATTATCAATGTTGAAACTAGTTGTGCTGCTTAAAAAAAAAATTGTGGAAGGCGTGATACATTTGTATAAGATTCTTGGATTAATTGAAAGCACAAAACCGCATTTATCTTGATACAGAAATCTGTGGACTCTACAAGAGTCCTGAAGGTGTCCTGTGGTACAGTATCTGACACCAAGACATTAGCAGCAGATCCTTCAAGTCCTGTAATATGCGAGTTGGAGCCTGTGTGGATCAAACTTGTTGGTCCAGCATATTTTGTAGATGCTCAACTGGATTAAGATCTGGGGAATTCAGAGGCCAGAACAACACCTTGAACTCTTCATCATGTTCCTCAAACCATTCCACCAGGGAACACATTTCATTGACAAGAAGGGGTGTACCTGGTCTGAAACAATGTTTAGGTAGGTTGCAGATCAATCAACATGAATGGCTGGAGCCAGGGTTTCCCAGCAGAACCTTGCCCAAAGCATCAGACTCCCTGGCTTATCGTTGTCCCACAGTGCATCCTGGTGCCATCAATTCCCCAGGTGGCGAACATGTTCATGGCGGTCCACATGATGTAAAAGAAAATGGGACTCATCGAACCATGCGACCTTCTTCCACTGCTTCAAGGTCCAGTTCTGACTCTTTCTTGCCCAAAAGGTGCTTTAGAAGCTGGACAGGGGTCATTATAGGCACTCTGATTGGTCTGCAAAATCCCCAGAGTTAAATCAACTCTGCTCAGATTATATTTGGTTCCTCTCTATATAGTGTTAAAGTAACACTGAAGCAGAGTTAAAGCTAATGAGATAATTAAGTGATTAAGTTATGATTGAGCATTAGTGATGAACACCTGCTGTTAACAAGCATAATCACTTCCAGCCACAGCCTTAGATGAAATTAATTTAAAATAAAAGACATTAAATCTCTCAAGATCTGATTAAACGACTCCACAAACAGCATATTATCTCATAAACTTTAACTCTGCTTCAGTGTTATTTTAACTCTATGTAGAGAGGGACCATATGTTTTCTGAGCAGAGTTGATTTAACTCTGGGGATTTTGCTGTGTATGCAGGCATTTGTTGCCCTCGTGCATCAATCAGCCTTGGGCACCCAACACCCTGTCACTGGTTTGTGGTTTGTACCTTCTTGGACCACTGTTGGTAAATGCTCACCACTGCTGACTGGGAGCAACCTACAACCCTTGCCGTTTCAGAGATACTCTGACCCAATCGCCTCGCCATAACAATTTGTCCCTTGTCAAAGTCTTTTTTCCTGCCCATTTCTACTGCATCCAACACGTTACGAGAATAATAAGATCTGATTGCTTGCTTAACATCTAATCTACCCGGACCTTAATATGTGGCAGTGTTTAGAGGTGATCAACAATATTCCCTTTATCTGTGACTGGTCATAATGTTTTGGCTTAACAGTGTAAATGGAAATTTATATTAAAAAAATAAAAAACAATTACTGGATAGATTCGTTTTTTTACTTGAGTCTTGATTTTCTTGATCACAATCAACTGAAATAACAGCTTGAATTCAGAACGTGTAAATGAATGGATTCCACTCATTTAGAGCAACACGGGTAAACAGCACTCGTTCTGAACTTCTCTAAAAAATGGTGCTATATAGTACTAAAAGTGCTTTTTTTGGCTCATAATCATAGGGGAACCACTTTAAGTGCTGTATAGCACCAAATCTTGGTGCTTCAGTGGTTCTTCAGCAGTTCTTCACCAGTTCTTTGGGATGACTGAGGTGCTATATAGCACCGCTACCATATACAGAACCTGTTAAGCCCCTGTATGGTTCTTCAGTGGTTCTTTGGGGTGGTTAAGGTGCTATATAGCACCACTGCAGTACAAAGAACCTGTTAAGCCCCTTTAAAGGTTCTTTATAAGCCAAACAACCACTGTTTGTGCTGTTTAGCACCATTTTTGTTGAAGAAATAAAATGCAATATGGCACCTCTTATGGGTTCTACATATCACCATTTGACAAAGGTGCTGTAGAGCACCTTTAAAGATATGGTCCTACATATGACCAAAAGTGGTTCCCCTATGATTACGAGCCAAGAACCACTTGGTAACACTTTACTTGAAGGGGTGTGCATAAGACTGACATGACACCTTCATAATCTTGACATGACACGTGTCATGAATATGAAGGAGGTTTTATGCATGTTTATGACAACTGTCATTAAGTGTCATTCGCTCTGTTATGTCATTTTTAATGCAAAGATGACATTGTTTGAGATGTCTTTGTTACGACAACTTGACATAAACCAACACATCATAACCTGTCAGTGTCTTTGTCATGACAACTTGACATTAGCAAAACATCATAACCTGTCATAAACATGACATAGCAGATTAATTATCAAACTTAAAAAACTACTTAGCTTTATGAGTTAACATTACATTACATTATTTTGGCAACACTTCAGTACAGGGAACACATATATAAATGATTAACTATGACTTTCCCCTCAATAAACTCTTAATTTACTGCTTATTATAGTTAATTGTTAGGTTTAGGTATTGGGTAGGATTAAGAATGTAGAATAAGGTCATGCAGAATAAGGCATTAATATGTGCTTTATAAGTACTAATAAATAGCCAATATTTTAGCCATATGAATGCTAATAGTAATAAGCAACTAGTTAAAAGACCCTAAAATAAAGTGTTACCATTATTTTATAACAGTGTCATCTTTTTTACGAAATTTGAAATTATCTATTATCTGACCTTCTGTTGGAGGAAACTTAAAAAAAACAAAAAAAAACATGAAATGAAAAATAGTCATGACGCTGTTATAAAATTATTTGTCAGAGTATTGTCACTTAATGACATTTTAATGACAAGTTCAATTTGTACCACTGTACTTGAGCTCAAGATACATATTTATGACACTATTATAATGGCCTCATGACAGCCAATGTCAAAACCAACCACATGACAGTTTAATGTAATGTTAACCCAATTAGCTAAATAATGTCATGTTGTCATGACAAAGACACTGACAGGTTATGATGTATTGGTTTATGTCAAGTTGTCATAACTCGGACATCTCAAACAATGTCATCTTTGCATTAAAAATGACATAATTGAGCGAATGACACTTAATGACAGTTGTCATAAACATTCATAAAACCTCCTTCATATTCATGACATGTGTCATGTCATGATTATGAAGGTGTCATGTCAGTCTTATGCACACCCCTTCAAGTAAAGTGTTACCAACCACTTTTAGTGCTATATAGCAAGAGTGTAATGAACAGTTCAATAAAGCTTTTACAAAGCATGTGTGTAGCTGATTGGATCATTTCAGCTTTTCGGACCAACTAATGAGTATGAATGTGGCATCTAATTACTGATTAGATTTAATTACTGAGTCTGTTTCGGACATTACCTGTACTTTCCCCCGTTGTTTTTCTATTCTCTGGTTGTGCAATAGTGCCCTCTGTTGTTTGAAACAGTATTGGTAACGTTAGTGATTTGAAAATTAGCCTATAATAAAACTTTTTCTTTTTTTATTTTTCTAATTGGATTCAATTATATTGATATTGACATATAATAGAATATATATTCCATAGAAATACTTATTATACATAAAATGCTTGTTTTAATGTCTTTCTATTATATTAGATAAATATTTATATTAAATGAAAATATAAAGTATTGTAAAGTATAAATATAGTGTTATGTAGTGCCCAAATATATTTATATTGTTGCTGTTTATCCCTTCAGTGTACCTATCTTCTGATGGCTACTTCCAGCAGCATATAAAGTGCCATGTCACAAAGCTCAAGAGTTCACTAAACTCAAACTCAAATGGCTTCCACAGTCATCAGATCTCAATCCAATAGCACCTTTAGGATGTGGTCGAACGTGGAATCATGGATGTGCAGCCGACAAATCTGCAGCAACTGCCTGATGATATGTCAATATGGACCAAAATCTCTGAGGAATGTTTCCAGCACCTTGTCGAAACATGAAGAATTAAGGCAATTCTGAAGGCAAAAGGTGGTCCAATGAGTGTGTATATATGTATATTTTGTTTTACAGCTTATAGTGTCATAGCTGGTGGGACCAACCCACTCAGAGCAGGATAATCCCAATGGATTGGGCTCCTTAAGCCTCATAATACCCCACTAACACCAGATGGAATTTGGCTGAAGGTTCCCACAAATTGAATTAGTAGACAGTCAGTTGAGGCAGGGTGAAGAGAGGTCGGAGGGCACAGGGCAGGTCAAGCCCACTCTACCCCTGATCTGCCACTGTATTCCAGTCCTGTTTGAGACCTGCTCACCTTTGAACTTTACACTTCCCGTGAGGTTGTGAACATGTGTGATCATCATTACCATCTTTGTCTAAAACAAAAGGGTCTCACTTAGACTACAGAACAGGCAGGTCTTTTGTATCCTTTTATATGGCTGTGACAATACTAATCTAGTCAAAGGGTGAAGAATAAAAAAAATACATAATTCCCATGCTTACATAATTCTAATACATACATTTGTGTTATTTTTGTTATGTTTTTAGAACTTTACCATCGCTTTAAAATGTGGCAAAAAAGTAATAAAGAATGAATAGGCGTGTCTGAACAGAACAATGTCGTTTTTACAGAAACAACAAAACTGGCAGCTGTGGTTACCAAAATAATACTGTAAAAATACAGTAACAAATGTAAAGATATTTACAGAACAACCAAAATATAACACGCATGACAAAATAATACAATAAACATTGATTTAACAAGTTGTACCATAAAACCCTAATGTGCAGATAACGAAACATGAAAAACCATCAAACGTGAGTGTCACACAGGGAATTCTGGGAATGTCCATTTACATTTTTCTGTAAATTTGTTCTTTTTTACTTGCAAAAAATTGTATTTAACAATATTTTACTTTAGGCTAGTAAGGGAACAGTTAACCAGTTAAGAGTTTTTTTTTTTACTGTATAGCATTTTTACAGTCTTTTACAGGTAAAATGACTATATTTTTACAGTCAATATACTGTATGTGTAATAAAAAGCCTGTAAATGTAGCTATTGTGAATAAATTAATATTGTCTCATTAGTGCAGCTCAAGGCAGATCTGTGAAAGGATGGGGACACTGGGTCAAGGGAGACTCCCAGGCAGTCAGCATGAGGAATAGCCAACAGCTGCTTAGAGGAGACACACACACACGCACACATTTTATGGGGACTTTCTGTAGACATAATGATTTTTATGCAGTACAAACTGTATATTCTATCTCCCTAACCTACCCATCACAGAAGACTTTCTGCATTTTTATTTTTTCAAAAAACATAATTCTGTGTGATTTATAAGCTGTTTTCCTCTGGGGGACTAAAAAACGTCTCCACAAGGACGAGGATTTCAGATATTTGTTGCTCTAGCTGCTCCATCTTTGTCGGGACATTTTATCCCCATCGTAGGGTATTCCTGTACCACACACACACACACACACAAATACACAAACACTCTCACATATCCAGCTGCTTGACGTGGAAGAAAGGATATGAACACTAGAAGAAGAGGGATAGTCCTCTTCTGAGGGATGAAAAAGGTTCAGACAACACTGGCCTTCCAATTTGCTCCTAACAAGCATTCAGGCAGCATGACGTGAAACGTGACATCTCAGTGGAGAAGTGCAGGAGAAGGGTGACCCTCCTCTGCAGCATTCAGTAGTTGGACAGAAGCTGTAAAGCAGGCGGAGACAGACAGGAATGCGTTTGAAGTGACATGTAAAAATGTGAATCCCCTGGCAGCTGTGGATTTATGACGATGACAAATCTGTACATAATCGGTGCTAATCGCATCCTCCACCCATCCTCAGGAGGGATGAAAGGGTCCCTGTCCTACTGCGTTCCCAACAGTCATCAGTGACAGACGGTAGGAGTGGGAAAGACCTTCGTGTTATGAGGCATAACTGATCATTCATGTCTTTAAAGTCATACTGGCTGCAGACTTTGAAATCATACAGAAGTTTTTTACAGGTTAATGTTCAGTTATTGTCAGAAGGTGGCAGTCTTCCTCTTCCTCAAATCGTGGAGAAAGAAAAGCAGCAGGTGCATAGCCTAAATACTTCTGTGCAGAATGAACTTCCCACTATGTCAGACATAATAAACATGCAATTCAGCCAAAATGCACTGACTCCAAAATTATTTGAACTCTGAAGTGTCACTGCATTAAATAAGAAAATTCAAGCCATGGCATTCATTTTAAAGAAACATAGCACTTTTTTTTGTGATTTAATATAATGGGGGACACAGTACTTCCTGAATATGTATATTTATTTAGTTATATAATATATATATATATTTTCTTTCAGTGAAAATAATCAAGCTTAGATTCTTGCCCTCTTTAAAATTGGGAAAGAAGGTCTCTAGCTGTTCTTGTTATATAATGTATCTTAATAATTATTATAATTCATTGAGCAGTTTAATAATTGCATGAATTACATACATTTTAAACACCTTCATTATTCATTATAACCCATAGGCCAGTTGAGCAGAATTGTATGTGAATTGAGTCTATTGCTATTATGATATCACTTCAGTTAAAAGTATTGTGTATAATTCATAGAATTATACTAATTCAAATGTATCTCGTTGAGTGGGATTCTGATATTTTATTGGACTGTCATCATTTAATTATTCAAATGTATTATTTGTCAACATATATTTACACAGAATTTCATTTAGCATTTCACATTAATGACACCTTTTAAAAAAATAATAAAAAAATCCTATCAGATGTATTTTAGATATTCTGTAACATTCCCATCAAGTTATGAAAACATTATTTCTGAATGTTTTCTGAACGTTTAAAATATCCAGTTTAAAGGTGCCATAGAACGTCTTTTTAAAACATGTAATATAAGTCTAAGGTGTCCCCTGAATGTGTCTGTGAAGTTTCAGCTCAAAATACCCCATAGATTTTTTTTTATTAATTTTTTTAACTGCCTATTTTGGGGCATCATTAAATATGCGCCAATTCAGGCTGTGGCCCCTTTAAATCCTCGTGTTCCCCGCCCATGGAGCTCGCGCTTGCCTTAAACAGTGCATAAACAAAGTTCACACAGCTAATATAACCCTCAAAATGGATCTTTACAAAGTTTTCGTCATGCAGCATGTCTAATCGCGTAAGTAGACTATTTAATTGGATATTTACATTTGATTCTGAATGAGTTTGAGGCTGTGCTCCGTGGCTAAAGCTAACATTACACACTGTTGGAGAGATTTATAAAGAATGAAGTTGTGTTTATGAATTATACAGACAGCAAGTGTTTAAAAAATGAAAATAACGACAGTCTTGTCTCCGTGAATACAGTAAGAGACGATGGTAACTTTAACCACATTTAACAGTACATTAGCAACATGCTAACGAAACATTTATAAAGACAATTTACAAATATCACTAAAAATATCATGTTGTCATGGATCATGTCAGTTATTATCGCTCCATCTGCCATTTTTTTCTATTGTCCTTGCTTGCTTACCTAGTCTGATTCAGCTGTGCACATCCAGACATCCTGCCCTTGTCTAATGCTTGAACATGAGCTGGCATATGCAAATATTGGGGGCGTACATATTAATGATCCTGACTGTTACGTAACAGTCGGTGTTATGTTGAGATTCGCCTGTTCTTCGGAGGTCTTTTAAACAAATGAGATTTACATAAGAAGGAGGAAACAATGGAGTTTGAGACTCACTGTATGTCATTTCCATGTACTGAACTCTTGTTATTTAACTATGCCAAGTTAAATTCAATTTTTAATTCTAGGGCACCTTTTAAAAAATCTTGGTTATGTGAACTTTTGAGAAAACATTAATGGAATTTATTCTCCATTTGTTTTCCAAAACATCAGAAACTAGCAAGTAGTAATATTTTTTTTTAAAGTTAGACGAACATCCAACTAAAATGATTCAGAAAAATGCTCTATGAGCAATCCTGTAGCTCAAACAGAAGAACATGGTGCTAACAACCCCAATGTCATAGGTTTGATTGGCAGGGAATAAATGATTTGAAAAAAAGAAGAAAAACGCTCATGAACGATGCATAAGTAATGTTTTTGTGCTATAACGTTTTGAGAATGTTATTAAAGACCAGACAACTTTGAACGAACCTTCTGTTAACGTTACTGGAAGAACGTTTGTTTATAACTTTGTTCATAAGTTCTGAGAACATTCCCTGTTAGCTGAGATGATACATCATTATCTTGTACATGCTAAACTCTAAAATATGTTATATTTCATTAGTAAATGCACACTGTTTTGCTATACATGTACGTCAGAATCAAATGACAGATTCTTAAAAAAAAGGTTCCAAAAGTGGGTTTTCACAGAGATGCCATTGAAAAACCCTTCTGGGTTTCCCAAAGAACCTTTCAGTGCAATGGAAAGGTTCCATGGATGTTAAAAGGTTAGTTCACCCAAAAATGAAAAAATTGTCATTTATTACTCATGCCGTTCCACACCCGTAAGACCTTCGTTAATCTTCAGAACACAAATTAAGATATTTTTGTTGAAATCCGATGGCTCAGTGAGGCCTTCATAGCCAGCAATGACATTTCCTCTCTCAAGATCCATTAATGTACTAAAAACATATTTAAATCAGTTCATCTGAGTACAGTGGTTCAATATTTATATTATAAAGCGACGAGAATATTTTTGGTGCGGCAAAAAAACAAAATAACGACTTATTTAGTGATGGCCGATTTCAAAACACTGCTTCAGGAAGCTTCGGAGTGTTATGATTCTTTTGTTTTTGCGGATTGCGGATTGCGTGTCAAACCGCCAAACTGCTGAAATCACGTGACTTTGGCGCTCCGAACCACTGATTCGACATGCTGATTCATAACGCTCCGAAGCTTCCTGAAGCAGTGTTTTGAAATCGGTCATCGCTATATAAGTCGTTATTTTGTTTTTTTTGGCGCACCAAAAATATTCTCGTCGCTTTATAATATTAATATTGAACCACTGTACTCACATGAACTGATTTAAATATGTTTTTAGTACATTAATGGATCTTGAGAGAGGAAATGTCATTGCTCCCTATGGAGGCCTCGTGGAGACATTGGATTTCAACAAAAATATCTTAATTTACGTTCTGAAGATTAACAAAGGTCTGACGGGTGTGGAACGGCATGAAGCTGAGTAATAAATGACAGAATTTTCATTTTTGGGTGAACTAACCCTTTAAAGGTTCTTCATGGTCCCATCAATGGCAATAAAGAACTCAATTTTTAAGACTGTAGGCAACACTTCACCTTCATCATAGGAAAACAATCTCATCTAAAAAAGACAAGCATAGTGTTGTTTAACTGAGCTCACATATCAAACATTTTTAAAAGCAAAATTCCTTAAAAAAACGTTCACAAGAAACACTCTAGAAGAGGACCAGCTAAGCTTCTCTCTTCTTGGACTCCTCCTTTGCCTCATGTTCTAGAGTGTTTTTGAGGCCGCAGGGGACATTTAACCTCCGTCAGAGCCCCCGTTCCCAGACACAATACAGAGCCAGGATAAACACTACTGTGGCAGCCGTACACCTGCACAAACCAGCTCTTTCTCCCTCATACCGCAAACACTCATCTGCAGCACAATAAACTACGTCATCCATCACAGAGAAACTCCCCACTGCATCTCTTCATCATCAGACAAAAGTAGGGAGAGAAGATGGAATTGGAAATATGTGTAGATGGATCCTGGGGGATTTAGGATTTCTGTTGATGTGCAAGGCCTGCAAACAAACGTGATGATGGATTTACAGAGGTAGCAGGGGGAAAAACCTCTCAGCTTCAGAAAATGTAATGTCATGTTGACACGTGAATCAGCGCAGTGCTCCTGGCTGGAGACCAACACTTGAGGTTACACACCAGAATAAATCTAACACACGTATTAATTCGACACCTGCGCTAGATATACTAGGCCAGAAATTCAGTCAAACAAGGCCATAAGAACATAAAACTTGTTTTTGAAAGAAGAACAGAGAACAGTGCAAATGGAGAAGCAAGCTCAAAAAAAAAAAAAAAAAAAAAAAAAAGCACTGCTCTATAATTTTACAAGATGCTCCTGTACGAAAATAACTCAACCATAAGCTGTTATTTTGAGGTCATTGCATTAACCTGCTTATCATCAGTGTAAAAGAGTAACTACAAAGAGTGACTTCTAACTTAAAGGAATAGTTCACCCAAAAATAAAAATTCTGTCTTAATTTTCTCACCCTCAGGTTGTTTCAAACTTGTATGAAATTCTTTCTTCTGCTGAAGACAAAAGAAGATATTTTGAAGAATTTTGGTAACAAAACAGTTGATGAGCCCCATTGACTACCATAGTATTGGGGGAAAAAATACTATGAAAGTCAATGGGGTACAGGTTTGGAACAACTTGAGGACGAGTAAAAATGACAGAATCAGTCGCTGCCCAAGTACTGTTCGAATTCAAAGTTCACATCTAGCCAGATGTGTGTTTGATCCACCCCTTAATCGAGGATGCATCGAGAGGTGTACCTGGGTATGTTTAAGAGTAAGTAAGTGGATAACCTCAACTTTTGGTTCCAAAAACTGAGGCAAATGGGGTCTGAACATAACCTGCTCCGGAATTCATTAATTAAATGAAAAGATTGAAAAAATGATTGCACAACCACCAAATATGTGGCGATGTGCACTAAGTAGGTTATATAAATCGCCATTAAACAAAAGAAGAAGAAGGAAGTAGAATGGCACTACTTCTTAGCATCTGTTTTCACGGTGAATCATTGATTCGTCTCTGTTGAGAATGTCTTGTGTGTTAACTGGGAACATACTCTGGGTTGGCTGAACTTACTCCCGGTCGTGTTTTTGGAACCAGCATACCTTGAGTAAGCAAGGTTTGGGTTAATCAACTGAGAGTTCAGGGTATATGTAACGGTAAGTTAAACTTTCTGTAATACCCCCCCGGTATTAAGATGTGTTAAGATGAATCTGGCGTGGCATCCATGACAGCTGGAGGCTCTGACGTGGCGTTCATGTTATCAACAGGCTCTGATGTGGCAGCCATGTTGTGAACAGGCTCTTATGTCAGGACCACTGAACTGGAGCCGCGATATCAAATTCAGGACAACTCATTATGTCAGTGAGAAATAAACAGTTATGGAAATGTAGAAATTAAAGTTAAAGCTCCATTCACCTTACAAAGGTCCAGAAAAAAAATCTGTTGGCGCCTCAGTGACTACTTCGCTCAGAGAAGCTGTCAATCTCAGCTGTCAATCATGACGGGAACCGGCGAATGTTCAACAAAACTTTAATTCAAAATAAACAAATACAAAACAAAAGTAATGCCGGCAGACCCTTGCGGACGTCTGCCGGCCACACAAACATAATAAAACATAAAATAAGACTTTATTCAGGCCTGGTCCTCTCTCGTCCTTCACTGTCGTCGCTCCTCCTTTTATGCTCCCGGAGCTCCTCTGTGAGAGACCGCGCCGTTCCCTCACGGCTCTCGCCCGCCCTGCTTGCCACATACCCCCATCGCCCCTCGCAGGCCGGGGGTACTCCCGAGACTGCGCTCTACTCCCCCTTGGGGCCTGTCTCGGCGGCCGCAGCACCTGGGGGTAAGGACAGATGAGACGAGAGAAAGGAGACGGAAGCAAGGGGAGCGACAGAATGAGAGAGGGGAGAGAGGAAAAAGAGAAAAAAAAATTCTTGGTCCGGTTCCCGGACACACTGCCGCTCGGTCCTCAGCCTGCCAAGAGGCTCTTCCTCGCAGTGCCATGCGATGGCACTGGACGCTCGGTGGACGGCCCGATCCTCGACCGCCTCCTGGCGGCCGGCAGCGAGTCCGCCGTCCCCTGCTTCTCCCCTTCATGGCGGACGGTAGCAGGCTCCGGCCCATGGCAGACGACAGCAACTCCTCCACTCCCTCCTGGATGACAACCACCCCACCTCGTCCCAGGAGCATGGCATCGGGGTCTCAGTCCCACCTGTCACAAGGCTCCAGCACCACCGCCTCGAGCAGCCTCTTGCGGTCTTCACTCCTGCAGCGAGGGCTCGCCGACAGCATGTCCCTCCTTCCTCCCGGGTTTCGGCACCAATGTAACACTGTTCGTAAGTATGGGAAGAAGGAGGCGGGAACCGGTGAACGTTCAACAAAACTTTAATTCAAAATAAACAAATACAAAACGAAAGTAACCCTCGCGGACGTCTGCCGGCCACACAAACATAATAAAACATAAAATAAAGTCCAGGCCTGGTCCTCTCTCATCCTTCACTGTCGTCGCTCCTCCTTTTATGCTCCCGGAGCTCCTCCGTGAGAGACTCAAGGCCGGTGCGCCTCATAGGTGGAGCTGGTTAACTCTCGCGTCACCGGCCTCGCGCCGTTCCCTCACGGCTCTCACCCGCCCTGCTCGCCACAGTCTTTAAAAAAAATATTTGAAGTGTAATTTAATTGTTTAGTTTGTCTCACGTCCCATTGGAATACAAGGAGAGGACGAAGTTTATGACCTATACTGCTTCCAGCCACCTGGGGGTGATCGAGACACTTTGGCTTCACTTTTCAGGACTCGTGTGGCACGCTTGGGGAAAAAGCGATGAAACTAAACTAGACAATCAGATTTCTTTTCACCCATATCCCCCACACCCATCCATGCACACACACATTTGACTTAACAACACACAAACACACACCTTTATTTATTCTCATTCTCTCTTGCTTTCTTAATATGTGTACGCAGATAGATTTTAATAATCAATTTTAAAATTATGTAAAAAATAAAAACAGCATTAATTAGCCTCTCTCTCATTACGTAGCACTAGAATTTTTTAATCGGTTAGTTCTAAATGGTTCTCTCTTATGTCTAGCATTGGAAAATCCAATTCATTATTGTGAATTGGTTTGTCTACTCTAAACGGTTTCCTCTTTCATACAGCTAAACCAGGGGTGTCCAATCCTGCTCCTGCAGGGCCAACGTCCTGCAGAGTTTAGCTCCATCCAGCTCCAACACACTTGCCTGGAAGTTTCTAGGGAGTCTGAAGACCCTGATTAGCTGGTTCAGTTGTGTTTTGGAGCTGAATTCTGCAGGACAGCGGCCCTCCAGGACCAGGTTTGGACACCCCTGTCCTAAACAGTCCTTTCTCATGTTTAGTATTGGAAAGTCTGATTCATTCGTGAATTGGTTCATGTAAATGAACAGATTAAACATATGATTCACAAATCGAATTTATATGTTTTTGACTTGGCTATATGTAAACAAAGTTTGTAGCTGTACAAGGAATTTACCTGTTCAAGTTTGAAAGATATGGAAGCTTGTTTCTGCCACTGAAAAAAAGGTAATACTTTTTAAGACTTAAAGTAAGACTTTTTATTTCACAATTATGACTTTTTACCTCGCAATTAATATCTCACAATTACGAGAAATAAAGTCAGAATTGTGAGTTGCAATTTCTTGTAACTGTGGAATATAAACTTTATTGCTTGTAATTCTGAGGAAAAAGTTAAAATTATGAGTTTATATCTTGCATTTCTGACTTTATAACAAGCAATTGCAAGCTTGTATCTCACAAGAAATAAAGTCCGAATTGTGAGTTTATGTCTCACAACTGCTAGTTGCAATTCTGACTTTATTTTTTGTAACTGTTAGAAATAAACTTGCAATCCTGATTTTATTTATTGTAACTGTGAGATATAAACTCTCAGTTCTGAATTTATTTCTCATAATTGCAAGTTTATAACTCACAATTATGACTTTTTTTTATGAGAAAAGTCAGAATTGTGATATAAAAAGTTGCAACTACCTTATTTATTACTTTTTTTTATCCCATGGCAGAAAGAAGCTTACATAGAAAGGCCAACTGTCAGAGTTTGTTCATTTATTCAAAACCCTTCATTGTTTTTTTTTTAGCTGCTGTTCTGATTAAATTATTAATTTGCTTTTAAGCCTTAATTACTCCAATGTACAGTCAAACCAAAAATTATTCAGACACTAGATATATTTTTTTAAATATTTTTTTTACTAGTGGGTGCAGGACACTATAGTTCATTAATGTAAGTGAGGTTAGCAAAATAAAGTAAACTGTGAAATATTATACCCAAAAATTCTTCATAGAGTGGACTACCAGTAAAATTGCTAAAAATTTGGGACCAAAAATTATTCAGACACTTTGACCTGACCATGTGTTATCTGACATAATTAAGATTATTTTTTTCTGACATAGTTTAACTCTGAGATCTTATCATATTTTATTACCATTTTTTTAAAACTATAGTGAATAAACTGAATTAATGAATGAAATGTTCAAGGTGTCTGAATAAATTTTGGTTTTACTGTAGTTAGATACTTTTTGGTTGAAGCTTGTCCTGTGATTAACTATATTATAAATGCATATACAGCAATTTACATCTATGAATAAAGTCTAATTAGAAGATAACTATTTTTGTTGGATCTGGGAACATTACATTAAAAACCTCAGTAAATGCATATATTCAAATGAAAAGCATTACAGCTTATCAAATTTGTTAAGAGATGAGTAAGTAGTACATTTTTTTGTAAAAAAAAAAAAAAAAAATCTCACACTTTCGGTCCCCAGATCGACATAGTCACACTCATAGTGTTTGGATGATAATTAATCATGTTTCAGCAGTTCTGACAGAACGTGTGATGAAAGTCAAGAAATTATTGGTAACTAAAAAATATCACAGGGACAGCTCAGTGGGACAGATGACTAAAACAGGTGAGACATATGGCTAAAAATTTCCCCGGGTAGTGTATTTTAATACCGCTAATGCATACATAGTCAGAAGGTCTGTGGTTCTGTTGACTCTCATTAAACATAACATTTTCTGTACAATGTGTAGCGTGCCCGACATAGAGCAGCTTTTGCCTGTTGAAGCCCAGCAGGTGTATGATTCTCCAGTCAGATGGCTTGAGGGGGCAGTGTCATCGCCATACTGCCAACTAAAGTCCTCGTGAACCCAGGATCATTCTCACCACAGATTTGTGTGAGTTGGAAATGTAAGAACAACATATTCCAGCAAGTCTAGAATTTTCTTTGGATATACAATGGCAATTCAAATGACTCATTCTTACAATTGTGTATCAGAATGTCAAAACATAAGTGCTATTTATAACAGCACTTAATGTGGTAAATGTGGACAGGGAACTGTTATTCTATGTCAAAGAGCTGCAATGAGATTCTTTAAAAAATATTTTGTGTTCTACAGAATAAAAAAAAGGATTTGGAAATGACATGGGGGAGTACAGTATGATGATTCATTTTCATTCTTGGGTATTCCTTATTATTACTTGAAGGTATTTCTCTGTGAAGAAGTGAGAACTGAAAGCTTTCAGAGTAGCAACAATGTACTTTTCCATTTCATGACAATGCTGAGATTTACATTACTGGTTCAAACTGTGCATCACATGTAGCTTACAACTTACAAAATCTCCCGTCACGGACTTCTAAGCAACAGTGTCGTTTCGTTCCTGAATAAATCAGTGTTTTGAATGAATTGCTTGAGTAAATGATTCAATGCCTAATTCATAAAGATGGTCATTTGCCAGCACCTACTGTCTGAACAATATAACTTGCAGAAAAAGTTTGAAAAGTGTGAAACGTTTGCAACAGTTGGAAAAATCCCACATTTTTAATAATAACTTATAAAACTTTATAAACAATTAAAATTTACACACTGCACCTTTAATCAATGTTATATGCCTCTGTTGAAGCCATCAGTCCACTTTATTTAAGGTTATATTTTTTTTTAATAATCATGCTAGGCAGTAGAATTCTTGCTGAAAAATCTCTGCTGAGAAATCTCTGAAAATCAGAGAATCGAAACTAATTGTGCTAGAAGGCACACAACACTTTAGTGTGTGTGTACATATATACATACAGATCTGGGTAGATTACTTATGAATTGTAATCAGTTACTGATTACAAATTACATGACAAAATTTGTAATCAGTAATATAATCTCTTAGATTACACATTTTTAGTAACGTAATCTGACTACTTTTGGATTACATTTAGATTACTTTTGTGCTAACTCTTATTTGATGTCACATATATTGTAGGATAATCTTGTACTATTTTGACAGATACAAAGAAAAAATATAGTCCAAAAAATATATACATATATACATACAGATCTGGGTAGATTACTTATGAATTGTAATCAGTTACTGATTACAAATTACATGACAAAATTTGTAATCAGTTACTGATTACAAATTACATGACAAAATTTGTAATCAGTAATATAATCTCTTAGATTACACATTTAGAGTAACGTAATCTGACTACTTTTGGATTACATTTAGATTACTTTTGTGCTAGCTCTTATTTGATGTCACATATATTGTAGGATAATCTTGTACTATTTTGACAGATACAAAGAAAAAATATAGTCCAAAAAATATATACATATATACATACAGATCTGGGTAGATTACTTATGAATTGTAATCAGTTACTGATTACAAATTACATGACAAAATTTGTAATCAGTTACTGATTACAAATTACATGACAAAATTTGTAATCAGTAATATAATCTCTTAGATTACACATTTAGAGTAACGTAATCTGACTACTTTTGGATTACATTTAGATTACTTTTGTGCTAGCTCTTATTTGAAGTCACATATATTGTAGGATAATCTTGTACTATTTTGACAGATACAAAGAAAAATACATTCCAAAAATTTATATTATATTCACCAACAAGAGCCTCAACTGATTCTTTTTAAAGTGCAATGATGGACAGTTAATACTTCAAAATACTAACACTAATGTACCTGTTAGTGTTTGCTGATTTTAACACTGAATAAAACAATATCACATCTTATGATTTTAAAATATATTTACTTAAAATTAAGTACATTTAGAAAACAGCAACATTACAAAAACATGAAATTTACAGCAATATCACTGCTACATCAAATATTTCATCTATATTTCATGTACTATTATTATTTCACATATACACACACACACACACACACACACATATATATATACATATATATTCATCTATATTTCCCCCTCACTGCCGGAAAAACTCGAAGAACGTACATATATAAGCGGCAGGTTTATTATGAAAAAAAATATAAATGTTAAAAAAATTAAAACAACTTACTGCCATAGTGTAAATAATATGTAATCATGTAATCCATAAAAAAGTAACTGTGGTCTGATTATGAGTATTTTAAAAAGTATTTTAATCTAATTACAAGTACTTGACTTTTGGAATCTGATTACATAATCCAGATTACATGTAATCCGTTACTACCCAGCTCTGTGTATATATATATATATATATGTATATATAGTGTATAGAAATTGGGATTGTAGTTCTTTCTCTCACTAAAGACTGTAAGTCTTGCATCTTTGTCTTTTTGTCTGATTTTCATATAGGCCTACTTTTTTTTTGCTTTAAATCAAGTTTGTAATGTTGTGATTCACCTTGTAGCTGTAACACTTTAACAAAGACTTTTAAAAAAATGAATGGGACAAAAAATTGCGTTCAATATCAGCACTCTTGGAAGTCACTTGGTTTTATTATGCTTTTTATTACACAGGTTTCATAGAAGGTGTCACCGAAATATGTTCAAACCGTGAGTTTTCTGACAGTAGCGTAGGACTGTGAACGTGCTGTAATGTGTGACAGTAAGTGAGAGGCAGCTAATGACTCAGTCCCCACATCACTGCTGTGTTTCAATCCTTTCAAACCACTGAGATGGGGAAAGAGGAATTGTGAGAGCACGACTTTTTCATATCCTCAGACAATGTTCAGAGACCTTTAAACTTCAGATGGCCATTAGACACCACTTCCTCTGCTGGTGACTTTCTGACAGGAATCCTCAGTGTATGACTGTATGAATGAGGTGTGTGTGTGCTAGGATGATCGCAGATGAATATTGCAACAGAGGAGTGACTTCTTTATGAAGATCAAGAGTGGTAAGTGCACCTTAAACTGTTGATATAACTGTAAATGGGACCATTACACACACACACACACACACATATATATATATATATATATATATATATATATAAAAGTCTATGACCAATCACAACATTAAAGATACAGTCTAGATTATGAATCACATGATTATCAGTACAGTGTTATGGTATATTTTAATATAACATTGAAACATGAATCACTGTTTTTTTTCCTCTCTGTTCCACACAGTAAACATGTTTTTCTCCTACATTGTTCTTGTAATAACAGCTTTAGGTGAAGGCTGTGACGACTATATGACACACAGGTCATATGGGCCATCAGGATGGGGCAGGAGAGGTCACCTCTTTCCCTTTAAAACTCTAATCAGGCCAGGTCACTCAGTTTGGGGCTACGGTGAGTGGCTTCATACAGTATTTGTTTTGCCTCTCTGTAATGAGCACTGAATTGCGTTATTGTGCAAGTGGACTTACAAAACAAGACCTTGTGACAGACGAATCACTTACTCAGCAAAACTAGACATTACATTCTGTCTTTTGTATTCAACGGTCAAACATGACCAGGGTTCAGGCCAAAAATAGCACTGAATATGACAAAAATAAAATGTATAAAAATGCATGAAAAATGCAAAAAATAATGAATTACTGTTTTATCTATCATTTGATAACATTATCTAATATTTGGGTAACACTTTACAATAAGGTTTCATTATTTCATTAGTTAACACAAACTAATTCTAAGAATGAACAATACTTCTACTGCATTTATTAATCTTAGTTAATGATAATTTTAACATTTAATAATACATTATTAAAATCAAATGTTGTATTTGTTAACATTAATAAATGCGCTGTGAACTAACATGAACAAACAATGAACGACAGTATTTTTATTAACTAACATTAACAAAGATTAATAAATTCTGCAACAAATGTATTTCTCATTGGTTATTCATAGTTAATACATTAGCTAATGTTAACAAATGCGACCTTATTATAAAGTGTTACCAATTGATATATTTTTAAATTCTTATAGACTTATGCATGGGTATTAGGAGTCTCAGAGGCAAGTTTTGTCGAATATAGATAATTTAAAGTATATAAGTAAAAACATACAAATGTGTAGAAACAATTTTAACTCAAATTGCTAGCAAATAATTACAAAGGAATGATAAATAACATGTTGAACTGAACATGAAATTCTGAAGTATAAAAACTTAAATAGTAATTTCTGCTTCAAATAAATGCTGCAGCACAAATACAAAGCTCTGTCATAAAACTCTAGATGGTGCAGGCTGATAGGTCCTTAACTCAATCTGCTTGTAATCACATCATTCTAGGGCACAGCTGATTGGTTCAGTATTCAAATACTCGGTCAGCATTTGCTGTTGCAGTTGCAGTGCGCTTTCAGAAACCCCTCACCATCCCCAGCTCCACCTGTATAGATCTGCTACGGGTAATTCATGTATACTACACTGATCAGGCATAACATTATGACCAACTTCCTAATATTGTGTCGGTCCCCCTTTTGCTGCCAAAACAGCCCTGACCCGTCGAGGCATGGACTCCACTAGACCCCTGAAGGTGTGCTGTGGTATCTGGCACTAAGATGTTAGCAGCAGATCCTTTAAGTCCCATAAGCTGCGAGGTAGGGCCTCCATGGATCGGACTTGTTTGTTCAGCACATCCCACAGATGCTCAATTGGATTGAGATTATGGGAATTTGGAGGCCAAGTCAACACTGCAAACTCGTTGTTGTGCTCCTCAAACCATTTCTGAACCATTTTTACTTTGTGGCAGGACACATTATCCTGCTGAAAGAGGCCACATCCACCAGGGAATACTGTTTCCATGAAAGGGTGTACATGGTCTGCAACAATGCTTAGGTAGGTGGTACGTGTCAAAGTAACATCCACATGGATGGCAGGACCCAAGGTTTCCCAGCAGAACATTGCCCAAAGCATCACACTGCCTTCGCCGACTTGCCTTCTTCCCATAGTGCATCCTGGTGCCATGTGTTCCCCAGGTAAGCGACGCACACGCACCCGGCCATCTACGTGATATAAAAGAAAATGTGATTCATCAGACCAGGCCACCTTCTTCCATTGCTCCGTGGTCCAGTTCTGATGCTCACGTGCCCACTCTTCCCTGGACAGGGGTCAGCATGGGCACCCTGACTGGTCTGTGTCTATGCAGCCCAATACGCATTAAACTGTGATGCACTGCGTTTTCTGACACCTTTCTATCAGAACCAGAAATAACTTCTTGAGCAATTTGAGCAACAGTAGCTTGCTTGTTGGATCTGACCACACGGGCCAGCCTTTGCTCCCCGCATGCATCAATGATCTTTGGCCTGCTGCCGGTTCACCACTGTTCCTTCCTTGGACCACTTTTGATAGATACTAACCACTGCAGACCGGGAACACCCCACAAGACCTGCTCTGAACCAGCCGTCTAGCCATCACAATTTGGCCCTTGTCAAACTCGCTCAAATCCTTATGTTTGCCCATTTTTCCTGCTTCTAACACATCAACTTTAAGGACAAAGTGTTCACTTGCTGCCTAATATACCCCACCTACTAACAGGCGCCATTATGAAGAGATAATCATTGTTATTCACTTCACCTGTCAGTGGTCATAATGTTATGCCTGATCAGTGTATATTGTACAGCAGCAGCATGTCTTACTTGCTCACAGCAAGTCCCTACTTGCTCTGCAGCAGCAGCAGCAGCAGCAGCGTAGCAGATCTATTCCGCCAAAACCAAACATATCCATTATCATGTCAAACACTCTGAGAGCAGTTCATGACAGAACTGCTTTCAACTGCTTTTGCACATGGGCCTATATATAATATATATAGTATATATAAAACAATGCACTTTTTTCCTAACTCGTATATCCCTGTTGATTCTTCATTGTGAAGTACTGGAGTTTGGGCAGGGATTTGGTAGCTGTTATTGTGAGAGAGAAACTTGGATAGGGAAGTGTAATGTGCCTGAAAGAGGAAACACTGAAAGCTTCACACATCCTTGCACAAATAGGATAGTACATTCATGAGATGTCCTTTCACAAGCTTCCTGTTTGACTCTAAAAACTGTAAAGCTTCTTTTGTAATTTGTTGGTTTCTCAGAAACGGAAGAAAGACACAATGAGTGGCCTGCTCTAACCAGTGATTAAGACATTTTAATGATGTGAGATCATATGAAAGACACGTCCACCACATCAGACATTTTGATCTGAAGCGTGTAGCTTGAAGTACATATTTCTTGTCAAACAATGTTAGGATATGATGAACCCTGACAATAAGAGCAGCGTGGGTCGATTTCACACTTGTGGCCCGGTACGGATCAGAGTATGTCATGAATCATAGTCCCCCCGTAATGATGAGCTTACATACGTACCAGTGATCTAATCTTAGATTTAATCCATTTGGAGATCAATCAATAAGAGTGCAGACAGGGGTGGAGCTGAACAGAACGAAAGCTATTGTGCTCTATATCGGGAGCCATTTCAGGCTTGACGCAGAACATGGTCTCTAAGCAACAGCATCAGATTTTAAAGTAACAGAGCTGTCTACATTTCCATAGCGGTAGATAAACAACTTACCTGCATTCACCAGCACACATATCTGAAAACACAATACATGGGGAGTCTTTTGCATTAGACCCTCTTTGGTTGTAATATGCACTTGGAATTAAAAGGAGCCTTTATCCTAGAAACCTGTTGATGGTCTGTGCGACCTCAGTCCTACAGAATTGCCTGTTGAGTGATCGGATTGGTAAATTAAACTCTGGCCACTAAGTTTTGCCACCTGCTAAAAGAAGAAATCATTCTAAGCCTGCAACAACATGCACAATGTACTGCATCATTCATTTCTGTGCTATTTATAAGGCATGTGGATGTGAAGATATGAAAAAAAAAAAAAAAAACTGACAGATTTTGTGCCTCTATGTGTTTGAGAGAGAAAACGTGTGCGAAAAAGTGTGATAAGTCTGTGCAAATGCATCTGTGGTTTGCTCCATCTCTCAGCAGCAGTGGCCCTTCACACATGTCATACTCATCCTTCTACTGCCGCTGTGTGCTGGCAGAATGGAGATGAGACCAGCTGACAGTCACACATTTATTTGTCTGCTTTCTTAAACCTTTATGGATGTCTCTTCAACTCTAGCAGTTCTGTCTCCTAGGGGTTAATTTGTTTAATGAAAGTCACATTTAAGGTACACTATGCAACTAATGTTATGCAACTTCTGCCCTCTAGTGGTTAAAAACAAAACTGCATGCATTTTTCTGAAGAACATTGTTTTGGTTGTGCTTCAGCTCTGCGTGACTATGTGGCTAATTACGGTTATCCTGCTCATAAAACATTCACTATCTGGCTAAAGAGATATAAACAGTTGAGATGGAAAGGATCCCAAGCTGACTAGCTGAAGACGTAACTGTAGCTTTACCCATTAATAGATACGGTATTTCCTTGAACATTTATTCTAGCCCAGTGCTACAACAACCAAATGACCTTTCACAATAGATAATGCTTTACAATGAACTCTGTTAGAGAGCTACATTTGGCAATTTATCTGTTCAATAAAATACTTTACTCTCCTGGGGAGTACTAAAAACACCATTCTATAGAAGAGTGTTTTACAATATTTCAAATTCCTCAGTTCTCGCCATATTCAGAAAGCCACAGACTTATCACACTTTTTCGCACACGTTTTCTCTCTCAAACACATAGAGGCACAAAATCTGTCAGTTTTTTTTTTTTTTTTTCATATCTTCACATCCACATGCCAACAGGCAATGTTGATTCAGGTTTTATTACAAGCTCTGTCGCATTCTCTTTTTGCCTGATGACTCTCCTCTGTTTGATTTTTTTTTTTCTAAAGGTGCCCTAGAACATTTTTTCACAAGATGTAATATAAGTCCCCTGAATGTGTCTGTGAAGTTTCAGCTCAAAATACCCCATAGATTTTTTTTAATGAATTTTTTTAACTGCCTATTTTGGCGCATCATTAAATATGCGCCAACTCAGGCTGCTGCCCCTTTAAATCCTCACGCTCCCTGCCCCCTGAGCTCTCGACTATAAAACAAAGTTTATACAGCTAATATAACCCTCAAATGGATCTTTACAAAATGTTCATCATGCATGCTGCATGCATGCTTCGGATCATGTGAGTATAGTATTTATTTGGATGTTTACATTTGATTCTGAATGAGTTTGATAGTTCTCTGTGGCTAACGAGCTAATGCTACACTGTTGGAGAGATTTATAAAGAATGAAGTTGTGTTTATGCATTATACAGACTGCAAGTGTTTAATAATGAAAATAGCGACGGCTCTTGTCTCTGTGAATACAGTAATAAACGATGGTAACTTTAACCACATTTAACAGTACATTAGCAACATGCTAACGAAACATTTAGAAAGACAATTTACAAATATCACTAAAAATATCATGTTATCATGGATCATGTCAGTTATTATTGCTTCATCTGCCATTTTTCGCTATTGTCCATGTTTGCTTACCTAGTCTGATGATTTTGCTGTGCAGCTCCAGACGTTAATAATACTGCCTGCCCTTGTCTAATGCCTTGAACATGAGCTGGTATATGCAAATATTGGGGGCGTACATATTAATGATCCCGACTGTTGCGTAACAGTCGATGTTATGTTGAGATTCGCCTGTTCTTCGGAGGTCTTTTAAACAAATGAGATACACATAAGAAGGAGGAAACAGTGGTGTTTGAGACTCACTGTATGTCATTTCCATGTACTGAACTCTTGTTATTCAACTGTGCCAAGGTAAATTCAATTTTAAATTCTATGGCACCTTTAAATGGGTGATTTCCCAGAGGTTGGAGATTTAGTGTGCTAAATCATGTCAACCTTTCTCACACGTTGTGACAACTAACCTATGCCATTCCCACACCATACACGCGTCAAAGGAGCCGGGTAAACCTTTCTCTATTTACGAATTTGACAAACGGCCAAAGGCGAGTGATGTATGTTAGTTGAAATAATAGTATAATTAGTTATATTTAATATAAAGTATAAATATTTATACATTATAAAATAATTATAAATACATTTATAAAACGGTTAGTTCCTGTCCTTGATTCTGATTGGTCAATAGCTGTGTCTTATTCACGATAAAACACGGCTATGACCGCTTCACACAACAGTTCTGTGTATCACTACACAACACCCTTAGCAACCACTCTTAGCAACGTAAACTGTGTGTTCTCAATTGATATTGTTTATTGAAGCTAACTGTATTATGCAGAAAAGTATTGTGAGAAAGAGATCGAGTGAGCGATTTTCACACCATCTATTGGCGTGTAACTTCTGTTGCTGTTCACGGTTAGGGACTATTTTTTTTCCGGCGGAAGGAAGGCTTTTAGAAAAAGTTTACTTCATGAAAGTTGCATTGATACATATTTCTGGCTTTAATATTTGTATTGTGTTTTATAAAACCAATAAGGTACTCGAGGCTAGTGCTGTATCATGAATAAATCACGGCTGAAGGGTGTTGTTAGGCATGATGCAAAGCATTATTCACGATACATCACAGCCTTTCGAACATTATTGCTTACTAATAAAACAGTTAGTTCCTGTCCTTGATTCTTTGTTCATTGAAGCTTACTGTATTATGTAGAAGAGTATTGTGAGAAAGAGATCGAGTGAGCGAGTTTATTACCTGCATTCAGATTTAGCATTTTCCTTCAAGTCAGTCCTATGTTCATGATAAAAATCAGTTTAAATGTCCAATGTATTATCTTGTCCTTTTACCATTTAAGGGGTTTTTACATGACTGACAGCGCTAGTCAAAGCATTTGTCAGTTACGTCTTGTCCCATGTTCACAACAATTCAGTCTTTTTGATGTAAAAGTCTTCGTTACTTTGTCGCCATCTAATGGTGTGAAAATGTAACTTCTGTTGCTGTTCACGGTCAGGGACTATTTTTTCCAGCGGAAGGAAGGCTTTTAGAAAAAGTTTACTTCATGAAAGATGCATTGATACATATTTCTGGCTTTAATATTTGTATTGTGTGGTAAACGTTTTTATAAAAGCAATAAGGCTAGTGCTGTATCGTGAAGTCACAGCTTAAGAGGTTGCAGGCACAATGCCCTTCAGCCGTGACTTATTCACGATACAGCACAGCCTCTCCTTGCTTACATAAAATATAATATTATTGTTTTACTTTTTTCTGTTAAAATATGAAAACCCATTATAACAATACTAATTAGTCCCACTTTTTAAGTGTCTTTATGTACTAACTTTTAAATTAATCATTTGATAAAATGCACTTATTGTGTACATGTTTTTTCATTGTACTTATATTTAAAAAAGAGGCTACCTACATGTAGTTATATAGTTATTTTCTATAATTACATCGGTTGACCCTTCCCTTACACCTTAACCCACCATTAAACTTTCCTGCATCTCACCTCAATAGCAGCGAAAGTGTTTTGCAAGTACATAGTAAAGACACCTAATATATTGTGTGACCTATTAATCACATTTAATACACTTTAACTATTTCAATATTTATTGTGTGGAAATAATTTATGTACATTTTAACCCAAATTATGACTAGTGTAATCATTTCAACCACAAACCAAAAAGTCACTCCAAATGTTTTTTTTTAAGCCTAGTGTACTTAGTTACCATGGAGACAACAGTGTCAGTGAAGTGCATTCTTGATTTGATATGCGAGACATGATGTGTAAAGAAAACAATGAACATTCAACGCAAATATCATATTTAAAACTGTAATATTTTGATCGTGCCAATTCCAGTCTAGCTGCAACTGAAAGAAATAGTGGGAAAAGTGGGAAACAACTGCATTATGTGTGGTTCTAGTTATGAAATTAGCTTTAGCAAGATGAGGGAGTTAGCATTTTATTTCAGAAATGTTTAATGTAATTTCTACCACAGAATGAATGGTGATTTGAAATGTGGTATTCAGGGAAAAACAAAAGTGACAGCATTGTCCTTCATGCATGTTATTTCCACGGTTGGAAATGATTAGCAGACACATTAAATGAACTAGCGAGTTTGAAAAGGATTTCAATGGAGTCTTATTTCAAAAGCAAAGAAAAAACCCCCTAACTATGTGACTCACTGAGCGCTCAGAAATTAAATGTAGACAGATGATAGCTTATAACACTTTAAAAACCTTGACTTTGGGGGAATATCTCTGCTTACAGTGAGGACGGACACATTGAGTAATAATGAGTGTAATTAATTATTACAGGACTGTCTGTTAAGCTGAGGGCAAGAGAAGTCTAAAGGAAAGAGAACTAATTCTTTCACTCTCTGGAGGGTCATAAAATGCCTCCGACATTGAAGGTTGAGTTATTTTAGGGCAGGCCTAATTTACTACGCCTTCTATCATCTCCAGTTAATAATCCGAACCTCTCTCCAAAAAGACTTGATATATTGGAATTAACTCCAATATAATTTTACTAAAATAAACAAGAAAGTCTCTGCTGAGCCTTTTGTAAAGTGTGTAATAGCAAGATGTTAATGTTGCAAAAACTTTACTCCATGTAAACAAGAGAGATGGAATGTTAGCGGTTATCGGTAAGACAGGTGCGACCAACTGCATTCCATCTCAGCGTGAGATCTGTGATTCCCATTACCACATACTTGTTTTGACCCTGATAGCAGTAACAGACATTTCAGGGTGACATTGACCAGGTCCCATCATCCTCGGGGCCCAGGTCACCACGCTCTGTGATTGGACGGCCCTTTGTTCTGGCCTTTCATGTGCAGTGCACCTGCTCTGCCCCTTCCTTGAGCTGTCCTGATGAGTTATGGGATAGCGGTGGATAGAAAGGCGTGAAATGAGAAATGTGAAGTTGCTTTAAGTTTCCACATGCTTTAGTCACACTAAGTGGTGCCCCTGTTTGGTGTCTAAAGCAGGGCAGCAATATACCCCAGATGTGTGTGATTGACAGAAGGCTTCATATTGTCTGCTGCATTGTCTATGTTCTAACATGGTATGATGCAATTCCAGAGACACACAATTTTTTCCGTCTATTCTACAATATCACACAATCAATTCAACGTTTATTTCTATAGTGCTTTTTACAATACATATCCTTTCAAGTTGCTTTGCAGAAAAAGCATGTTTCAATTCACAGCCAATCAAAACAGTTTCACCCTGATATTTAAACCAGCATCATGGTTGCCAGTGATATTTATTAAATAAAATAAAAAAGAAATTAATATAGAATTTAACTTACATTTTAGACACAATAATTAGACACTATTTGTGCTGCGCCAAAAAAGAAAGAAAAAAAAAAAGCCATTGCAGAGTTAACTGCTGCTCTGAGTAACACACAGTTAGTAACGCACATTACTGTAACATGTGCCCTGGGTCTGTGTTCATCAATGTTGTCATATGGACTCCATTTCCCACAATTCCCCATTTAGGAACTAATCACACACTCACACCTGTTTCCCATCAGTGACACTTTATAAGCTGCATTCTAACACACACACTTGACTGATATTCACTCAAAGTAAAAGTGAAAGTAATAATCTTAAGTTACTTGAGTAAGAATAAAAAAGTATCCAATGAAAAAAAACTACTCAAGTAGCTTATTACTCATTACTTTGTAACATATATGTATGTTTATGTATATATGTATGTATGCATATATACAATACAATAGCATGTTATTATTTAGATAGATATTTAAATTATTATCATAATTAGATATCTTTGCAACAAACACAGAGACAAGCTGTAGCCACCATTGCGCAATAGGCTACCCACAAATCACTGCGGGACGGCGGGTGTTCATTTCATACTCTCTAAAATGGTAGCTTATTTAATGTATAAAGTAAGATATATGTCCAAAAAAACAGTAAAGAAATGCTACATACTTTGTTATCATGGCGTAATAATCTGTTTGGTTGTAAAATGTAGGCTATTGTCTGTATGAATTGAAATCAAATGAAATCGATATCTGTGGAATTGTTCACAGACAGCATACACAGTTCAACTAATAAAGATCTTCATCACTGGCAAACAGGATGCATTTGCAGATTTGCTTTTAATTGACTCTAGGTCCACTGCCACTTCATCCAATGCAACGAGTAAGAAACAGCTTCAGAAGATTCAGCACGTGCAGGGAACTGAACAAATCATTCAAACTGATTCGCGAACCAATTTAGACAGTTTTGCCAACTTGTTTGATCAATTCTTGACTCAAAAGAGCGATTCATTTGTGAATGGGGCATCGTTCATGAAAAAAAGAGACAGCGTGCTAGGAATAACTACGCATTTCTTAACATGTACAGTATTACATTAAAATACAGTAACGAGAGGAACGTTGCCCAACGTAGCGAAGTAAAAGTACAGATTTTTATTTAGAAATGTACTCAAGTTAAAGTACCCACATTTAAATCTACTCTAAAAAGTACAAATTTTCCAAAAAAAATACTCAAATATAACGAATTATGATTACAGGGGCAGATTAGCTATTAATAAATGCTTAAAGGGATAGTTCACCCAAAAATGAAAATTCTGTCATCATTTACTTATCCTCCTTCGAAGCTTTACGAATCTTTTGTTTCGAATCCGTGATTCAGAGTGCCAAAGTTACGTGATATCAGCAGTTTGGCATTTTGATAGGCAATCCGATTCGAAACAAAAGATTTAAAGCTGTGTTTTGAAATCAGCCATCACTAGATATCGTTGAAAAGTCATTATTTAGTTTTTTTGGCACACAAAAAGTATTCTTGTTGCTTTATAATATTAAGGTTGAACCACTGTACTCACATGAACTGTTTTAAATATATCTTTAGTACCTTTCTGGATCTTGAAGTTCAGTGACATTGCTGTCTATAGAGGCCTCATTGAACCATTGGATTTTATCAAAAATATCTTAACCCTTAAATGCATGACTGTTTCGCCAATCATTCTTACATATTCGGGTCTTTATCGACCTGGATCAATATCTAACACGGAAGGATCTCTCCCTGTCGCAATAATATAAAACTCCTCTGATATTAGAGTAACAATTACAGAAGAATAAAATAAAGCATATTTTGTTACCCTTTGGAGCTTGAAAGGGCTCCGTTTGAGCAGATGTTTATTGCCATCATCACTGTCCTCGTCAGAGCTCATTTCCCAGTAAATTCTGCAAATAATGGGCTAGTTTTATGTTTGAGGTCACGAATATGAGCCCATTTGCGATCTCAAACGTATTCTCAAAACTATATAATTTTCAACATCTTCAAAATCGATATTTCGATCGCTAACAGCTTCACCAGATCCATCCAGTCACAGTTACTGTCATATTTCATTGCGTTCAGTACTTGCTCTGCAGTAAATCGCTGAGCCATTTCATGTTTTTCTTATTATTTCGTTTTCTGTCTGAATGAGTCGTCACTTCAGCATTGTGTATCAGACATTGCCACCTTGTGGAATAAAGGTGAATTGCACTTATTCCGTCATCTAAGATTCAATTATTGTTGTGCAGAAAAAATACACGTACACTCATACATACCTCGGGTCGTTTGCAACCCTATACAATTTTTACAAAAAAATGAATACAAAAATAGGCATTCTTTTCTAATTTTATGATTTTTTTTCTTGTTATATTCTTTATAATGAATTGATTGAGGAATACCAAGAAGGTTGATGTCTAACTTTAAAAAATGAACTAGGAGGAGGGTAGTGAATGGCGTCCCGGGTCACTAAAGACCCGAGGTATGCATTTAAGGGTTAATTTGTGTTCCGAAGATGAACGAAGTCCTTACGGTGAACGACATGAGGGTGAGTAATAAATTACATTATTTTAATTTTTGGGTGAACTAACCCTTTAAAATTGCAGTTGCTTGTTTCGGTCCAAAATGAACCCATGTTTTGAATTAATTGATCGAATGAATGATTCAGTGACTGTCTAAAGGCAGTCACTTGTTGCCACCTACTAGCGTATCGATGTAACCTGCAGGGCACACATTTTGTCATTAGTTTGGTTTCTATTTTGTCATTAGTTAAAATCTAATAAATTAAACATAAAATATTTCTTATCGCCTGAGACTGTCACATATCGGAGCAGTTTCTCGTAGTGAACAAATTGCTTCTTGCTTGAGAATTGTCTCGAGTAACTTGTCTTTTATTTTGTTAATCTCTATAACAATATTTTTTTTTTTCAATATTTATATGTTGCATAAATATTTTGTGTACAATTTTATTGTAATTTTATTTTATATAATTTAATTTATATAGTAGTCATTATAGTATGTTAGATTCCTTTCTGTATGAGTTTCTGGCACTGTGTGCATGCATCTTACAGTAATTCTTTGCAACAGGTAGGCTATACTACAGTCTTTCCATTTCTCTTAGTCTTCTGTTTTTATTTCTCTCTTGTCATCTGCAGCTTGATTGTAAGGCTGATAAAGGCAATGGAGTTTCTATTTTAAGCCTTGCCATAGTGCTGCTGCCCTGGCCAGGGATGCAGCTAGTGCACTGATGTCATGTTTGCTTCTGCAACTGCATCTGTTTGATTCTGTTTGTAGTGGTAAGTCAACAAATCTCATAGTTACCTCAGGGGAGAGACTGTTGCTTTCCTTACCACTACTGTCTAAAAGAGAGCTAGAGGGAGAGAGAGAGAGAGAACAAAGATGAGAGGTTTACAGCTTGTTAGTGTGGCTGACATCGCAGTGGTTTAGTTGGAAAGACCAGGGCGGAACTAGATCTGGGATGAAAGGAGCGGTTAGGCTCTCCGAAACCACTCCTAAACACAGCATGTGGTGTATGTGCATGTGAATGACTGTGTGTCTATACATAAACCTTCACTTCCCTTTGTAAATGGTTACTTGAGATGGTAGGAAAACTAAAAAAAAAAGCAATGAAAAGAAGAAAGACTTAATAATTAAAAAAGCAAATTGAAATGACTTTTTCAGGCCAAAAGTCTAAACCAGGGGTGGCGAATGTTGGTCCTGGAGAGCCACAGTAATGCAAAGTTTTGCTTCAACCCTAATCAAACACACCTGAACAAGCTAATCAAGGTCTGAAGGGTCACTAGGAAGCTACCGGCAGGTGTTTTTATCAAGGTTGGATCAGAACTCTGCAGGACTGACTCTCCAGAACCGGAGTTCGCCACCACTGTTATAAACATACAATGGCCTCAAAAGTATTTGGACGTTTTATGATTTTTTGGGTCTACAAGAATAGGTTTTCATGCTTGAATGTTCAAAAGACAAATTATTTTTCACATATTTTACATTATTACAGCATTTCTCTTCCCCAGTCTGTCAGTAGTACTCTGTTTAGATCCAGTCTCTATGAAGCCCCTCCTTCCAATGTGCAATGTGCTCTGATTGGTCAGTGTGTTGTGATTAGTCAACCTCTTTAAGTGTGTTTCGGAAATGTCACAGCCTTTACCATAACCACGATTTTCAACACACAACTAACATGACTCAACCAAGCTTCACCCCTTTTATTCGTATGCCTTGAGCATGAATTATTTAAATGAGGAATATCAACTATCAACATCCAAATGAATCTTCAGCAGTCAGGTGGTACAAGTCAGAGCTCTGTAAGTTGTTTATGTTCATTATTTTTGTAATGTCATGTCTTTAAGCACATAAGGTAATTTAACACTGTCTCTCATGACGCTTTGCAGACTTTGCTCTGGCTGTGCGCGTTCATGTGTTTTGAAGGAGGCGTGGATTTGGGGAGCACTCTGAAGGGAAGGGAAGGTGGGATCTAATGATTTCAAAGCTAGCTTGCACTTCATACTTAAAATGTCTAAATGTCTTTTCATTGTATAATGCAATATAAAAACAATGCCAGTTGAAATAATTTTAAAAATCACTCAGAAAAGTGTCTCACAACTGTTTGCAGATGCCACTTGTGGCATCTGTTTTTATTGTGTTTTTATTGTGCTGTGCAATTGTGTGCTTTATAAAAGTACTTAAGATATTCTTTATTTGTGTTGAGCCTTTTGGGAAGCGAGAGAAAGAAGGGATCAAGAAGGATAAATGATGCAAAGTATGGATAGGGTAAACGTGCTCTCTAGAAACATTCTGTGGGAGGTTACGGCACTGTGAGCTTCTGGCCAAATGAGTGGGCTGACCTGATGTGCCCTCTGATCTGTATCCCACTCCTCATAACAGGATTCTGGGAGCTCCTCTGATAATTAATAATGAAGACCCGCTACTCCCACACAACATCACAGGGATAATGAGAAGAGACTTTGAGAGAAATAGAGAGAAGGGCAAAAGAGTTTGAGGAGATTTAGAGAAAGAGAAATTTTCCCTGTAGAATTATTTAAAAAAGTATAATGGTTATTTTTCAAATACATTCCAAACACTGTTCATCAAGAGCAGCAAGTGACCAGAATCCATCGGAAACTGATCTATTATTAATATTTTTTAGATATTAATATTGTACAACAAAATTCTAACATTCAATTATTATTATTATTATTATTATTATTAGTAGTAGTAGTAGTAGTAGTATTACATGCATTATGGTTAATACAATTGTAATTTATAATTTTTTTTAGATATTAATTCTATTAATATTGTACAACAACACTCAAAAAAATGAACTTTCACTGTTTTTAGTTTCACTCAAACCATCCTTGTTCACATTACTTAAAAAACCTCATGTAACTACATTAACTTAATTTAACTGAGTTGTTTCTACCAAAAATGAGTATTGTCAGCTTTACTTAAGTGTTTATTCAGTCAACTTAACATTGCTGAGTGAAACACAAATTAATGTTGACATAACTAGCTGGGCAGTGGATCCGTAGTTCCCAGCATGCTTTGCAAGGGACTGCATTAGGAGAGTAAATTTATGGATTAAAGTGTTATTTTATGTGTTTTTCAGTAAAGGGAAAGATGTTGTTAGTTTATGTTAGTGTTTAATGTTCAGTTATGTTGGACATTTAGAGGAGTTTCTGTAATGTTTTTGAATTTTGTGGTTACCATTATGCAGAAGTGTGATGCCTGTGTTTAGACTGTGCGCACTCATATAGCATGTTTAGTATGGAATGCCTGCTCTCAGTTCAACTGAGTTTGTTCAATGAGTTAATTTCTGAGTGCATTTTGTAGAGCAAATAGTTAATTTAATAATGTAAATTAGGTCAATAAATGTGTTCACCTTACATAATAAACATAACATTATTAAGTAAATTGCACATACAAATATTATGTAACAGTGACAAATTCAAATGATTTGAATTTACTCAAAGAAATTTTGTCAGCTTTACTTGAAATTCTTTTGTTCATACAGCTAAATTGTTATTTGTACTAATTACTCAATATAGTTGCATGGAACCACTTGATACTTTTTTTTTTTTTAAAGTAAATCCAACAGTTCGTTTTTTTGAGTGAATATCCTACAGTTCAATTATTATAGTTGTTGTTGTTGTTATTGTTATTATTATTATTAATAATAATAGTTTCAGTGCTAAAATATTGTATACAGTATAGTATATAATTATCATTATTACATGCATTATTGTTAATACAAAATTAATTCTGTAATTAAATTAATTGTATATTATAAATAATACAGTAACTACAATATAATATTAATACAATACATACATATGGCCTGTATTCCAAAAAAAACTTTGGGTTGGAGAGCAGTTTGATCATTTTTATTTATCATTTTATTTATTATTTTATTTTTTTCTTTATATACATATACATACATACAGTGGGTAAGTATTCAGACCCCCTTACATTTTTCACTCTTTGTTATATTGCAGCCATTTGCTAAAATCATTTAAGTTCATTTTTTTCTCATTAATGTACACACAGCACCCCATATTGACAGAAAAACACAGAATTGTTGACATTTTTGCAGATTTATTAAAAAAGAAAAACTGAAATATCACATGGTCCTAAGTATTCAGACCCTTTGCTGTGACACTCATATATTTAACTCAGGTGCTGTCCATTTCTTCTGATCATCCTTGAGATGGTTCTACACCTTCATTTGAGTCCAGCTGTGTTTGATTATACTGATTGGACTTGATTAGGAAAGCCACACACCTGTCTATATAAGACCTTACAGCTCACAGTGCATGTCAGAGCAAATGAGAATCATGAGGTCAAAGGAACTGCCTGAAGAGCTCAGAGACAGAATTGTGGCAAGGCACAGATCTGGCCAAGGTTACAAAAACATTTCTGCTGCACTTAAGGTTCCTAAGAGCACAGTGGCCTCCATAATCCTTAAATGGAAGACGTTTGGGACGACCAGAACCCTTCCTAGAGCTGGCCGTCCGGCCAAACTGAGCTATCGGGGGAGAAGAGCCTTGGTGAGAGAGGTGAAGAAGAACCCAAAGATCACTGTGGCTGAGCTCCAGAGATGCCGTCGGGAGATGGGAGAAAATTGTAGAAAGTCAACCATCACTGCAGCCCTCCACCAGTCGGGGCTTTATGGCAGAGTGGCCCGATGGAAGCCTCTCCTCAGTGCAAGACACATGAAAGCCCGCATGGAGTTTGCTAAAAAACACCTGAAGGACTCCAAGATGGTGAGAAATAAGATTCTCTGGTCTGATGAGACCAAGATAGAACTTTTTGGCCTTAGTTCTAAGCGGTATGTGTGGAGAAAACCAGGCACTGCTCATCACCTGTCCAATACAGTCCCAACAGTGAAGCATGGTGGTGGCAGCATCATGCTGTGGGGGTGTTTTTCAGCTGTAGGGACAGGACGACTGGTTGCAATCGAGGGAAAGATGAATGCAGCCAAGTACAGGGATATCCTGGACGAAAACCTTCTCCAGAGTGCTCAGGACCTCAGACTGGGCTGAAGGTTTACCTTCCAACAAGACAATGACCCTAAGCACACAGCTAAAATAAAGAAGGAGTGGCTTCACAACAACTCTGTGACTGTTCTTGAATGGCCCAGCCAGAGCCCTGACTTAAACCCAATTGAGCATCTCTGGAGAGACCTAAAAATGGCTGTCCACCAACGTTTACCATCCAACCTGACAGAACTGGAGAGGATCTGCAAGGAGGGATGGCAGAGGATCCCCAAATCCAGGTGTGAAAAACTTGTTGCATCTTTCCCAAAAAGACTCATGGCTGTATTAGATCAAAAGGGTGCTTCTACTAAATACTGAGCAAAGGGTCTGAATACTTAGGACCATGTGATATTTCAGTTTTTTTTATTTAATAAATCTGCAAAAAATGTCCTTTTCTGTCAATATGAGGTGCTGTGTGTACATTAATGAGGAAAAAAATGAACTTAAATGATTTCAGCAAATGGCTGCAATATAACAAAGAGTGAAAAATTAAGGGGGTCTGAATACTTTCCGTACCCACTGTATATATATATATATATATACACAGTAGTCAACATTTGAAATGGATCAAAACCTTTCATCAAAGTTGTCCTAAAACCTTCTTCTAAGGACAACTTTGATGAATTTTTTTGATCCATTTCAAATGTTGACTACTATATATATGTCTGTGCTCAGTTTTAAGGTCAGAGATGGGATGCAAAGGGAACTTTTCACTTGGTTCTTTTGGTTTATTTAAAAAGACTCTTTCATTCTGAAAAAGCTCAATTTTCATTCTGCTGTCAAGCAAACATGAGTCACCCTCCTTTGAGAATGTAATTTATTCTTCTCTGCAAATAAAAACAGGAAAAAATTGTCATCAGTTTTGTTCATTGTGCTATATACTTCTCTCTGGGACCTTTAGGAAAGCCGATTCACCCTGGTCATGGAAAGCCACAATGGCGTAGGTGGTAACATCCAAGACAATAGCAGTCAAGGAAATCTGCCTTTTCCTTTGTTGTAATGTATAATTTCCTGTTTTTCTCCAACCTTTTGCGCATATATATAGAATGAGATGGGATCAGTTCTGATCAAGTGCTGAACTGAGCTTTCCTGAGAGCTTTTCACTAAATGCAGAGGGAGGATCTGATTTACTGAGTCAAATGAAACTAAAGCTGTTATGTAAGAAATGTCCTCAGATCAGTTACTTTTATTGGCCTTTTATTCAACTCTTGCTACTGTATATGGTGAGTTTCTAAACATGGAGTTTAGAAAGTGAAGTTCCTTTGACGTCTTTGATTTTTATAGTTTTTGTCCATTGTTTTCATTGAGATTTCAATTAAATATTGTGTTACACAGGGAGACTCGAGCCAAGCAAAAGAATGATTATTTAAAAAAAATCTAGACTGAGCAATTTAGTTGTGACGCAGATAATCCCCAAAATAGTAACATACCTAAATAGGTAATGGATTTAGCATTACTGGATTGTCAGTGGCAGGGAAAAAAAGGACATAGAACCTTGAAGGTTGTGTGTGTTTGTGTCAGACTCCTTGTGTGCACGTTATAGTGTATATTAGTGCTTGTGAGGACATTGAATGTGTTTATAGATTGAGATGTTGAGATTATTGTGAGATAAAATCTCAGATTAACTCAGCGAGGTGCCTCAGTATTCCACTTTTGTGTTGGGATCTCTGATCTCTAATCACTGAGGCATGTGGCATCCAGTTCACAGATTTGTACTCAGTTCATGCTATTATATTATATTACATTATTATATTATATTAATTATTTTAACAAAAAAAAAACAAAACAAAACATGAGTTTCCTGCTTTGAGCCCCATAATAAAGAAAAATAAAATAAAATAATAAAGCTTCTCCTCATATGGAAATTTAAGTGCCATTTTTTTTATATTAATGCATCCCATTTATGACAGGTGGTGACCACATGGTTTATAAGGTTGGTATTAGTCAAATATTTCCAATGTGAGGGCTGAGATGGGTTCAGGAAGTAGGCTGCAGCAGGTTAAAGGTCAGAGAGAGATTGTGCGGTTGTGCTAAACTCTATCTAGCCAGACTGTTATTCTGAGGTAAATCAATATGCTCCAGCAGTCATGGTCTGATTGATCAGGGGGATTTCAGTGAACTGTCCCTTCCCTCCCAGCGATATGCACAGCAACATGTCTATTTTTAGAGCTTTATCAATACAGCACTGAAAGGACAGACAGCAAAGCCTCTTCAGAGACAGGCAATGCACAGAGAATACCAATAGAAATGGGAAAAATTTCTGATGTCATCACTGCTGCAAATGGCAACGTTCATCTGGGGGAAAATAATCTATATTGGTGATGTAAAATAATCCACATAGAATATTCTTCAAAACTGCTGAAAATAAAATCTTCAAGTGGTAGAAGTATTATTTTTTTTACCATCTGAAACCTACTGAACACATAATTTATGCAAAACAAAAATGATGCTATATATGTTTTCTCCAGGAGACCTGTAATACCTGGAGAACCTGTTAGCATTCCCATTCATCTCAATGGGAGTTGATCAGAATAGCACAAGCAGCCTCAGAAGGGCCCTCCAAAAATTGAGATTGAGATTTTTCTCATTTATATGACTGAGATTTTTCTAATTTATTTGTTGCTTTTGTGGCCATTGATGGAGAAACAAGCCTTTTTACCCAAATAATGATCTCGTTTTCTCAGAAACCAAATTGCATTGTTGACAATGGCCAGAATCGCCATGTCCCTGGGAGTAAGATAATTTTAAATGCTAATTCAGAAAAACCTATTAATATCTTCAATAATTAAACAGTTAGTTCACCCATAAATTAAAATTCTGTCATTAATTACTCACCCTCATGTTGTTCCACACCTGTAAGACCTTCGTTCATCTTCAGAACACAAATTAAGATATTTTTGATAAAATCCGACTGCTCAGTGAGATCTGCATTGCCAGCAAGATAATTAACACTTTCAGATGTCCAGAAAGGTACTAAAACTTTTAAAACAGTTCATGTGACTACAGTGGTTCAACCTTAATGTTTTTAAGCATCAAGAATAATTTTTGTGCCAAAAAAAAAAAAAAAAAAAAAAAAAAGACTTTATTCAACAATATCTAGTGATGGGCGATTTCAAAACACTGCTTCGAAGCTTACAAATCTTTTTTTTCGAATCAGCGGTTCAGAGCGTGTATCAAAACTGCCAAAGTCACGTGATTTAAGTAAATGAGGATTCGTTACATCATAAGTGTTTCAAAATTTCAATGGTTCACCACTCGGGGATATGACTTTGGCAGTTTGATACGCTCTGAATCACTGATTCGAAGCAAAAGATTTTTAAAGCTTTAAAGCTTCATGAAGCAGTGTTTTGAAATCACCCATCACTAGATATTGTTGAATAAAGTCGTTATTTTGTTTTTTTGGCGCACAAAAAGTATTCTCGATGCTTCATAACATTAAGGTTGAACCACTGTAGTCACATGGTCTGTTTTAAATATGTCTTTAGTAGCTTTCTGGGCATCTGAAAGTGTTAATTATCTTGCTGGCAATAGAGGCCTCACTGAGCCATCAGATTTGATCAAAAATATCTGAAGATGAACGAAGATCTCACGGGTGTGGAACAACATGAGGGTGAGTAATTAATGACAGAATTTTCATTTTTGGGTGAACTAACCCTTTAAGTTGCATGATTATTGTAGGTACAAAGGTGTTTTGTGGCAGTAACCACCCATTCTTTTCCATCTAAATTTGGTTCAACTGAGTCATGACACCCACATATAATTTCCTTTAAAATGGAGAATTCTGTCAAACATGTTGATCCAAACCTGTATTACATTTTTTCTTAAAAAAAGATGATTTTGAGTATTTTGTGTCCATATATGAAAGACTTTCATTGTATATGGAAAACATCATTTAAAATATCTTGAAACAAATTTCAAAATATCTTATTTTGTGTTCTGCAGAAGAAAGAAAGTCATAGATGTTTGGAACAACATGATGACAGATTTTTATTTTTTATTTTTTAATTAGTACATGCGGGTCCCTTGACAATGGCCTATGTGTGTCAGGGTTTCTTTCTTGCCTTATTATTAGACACTTCCACTAAAATTTATGAAGTAAACAGAAGAAGCACTTTCTGCACATTATCTGATCCGAGCTGCAAAGTGCTCTCACTCTCAACCTAAATGTCCTGCAGGAAATACCAGCGAAGGCTAGACTGAGTAACCTAATAAAGCCACAGCACCTAAATCATCAGACGGAGCGGAAACATGCCCCTAGAATACAGCCAGATGGAGATGCTAATTGGGTTTGGACCTTCATTCAACAGCCCTGATGCCTTTGGGCTTCTACGTGCTCAGCCAAGTGGTTGTATCAGGATGGAGGTGGACTTAGGTGACAAATTCACATGGAGAGAGATTGAGCAGGTCTTAGTGAAGGGCGAAATGGCAGTGAGCAGAGGAGGGAAAACCTCAGGATAAGGTGGGAGGAGGGAAGGAGAGCTGATGCAAGTGTGTGTGAGTGAACCTGAAATGTTGCCAGTATGTCTGTGAGGTGTGTTGCCCCAGATGAGCAGGACCCAGGGGAGAACAGAGATTTCTCGTTTGTTTTTAGGTACACCTACAGCACCGGGCTCCCCTGCCAGCGGCAACCTGAAACGAGTACATCCCGCTTATAATGCCACAAACAATTATGATGAAACTCTGAGGGGAGCAAATATGTAGCCATGCATAAACCGCACATATAGGTAAACAAACATATTTGCACATGGAATATTTCACCCTGTTCTTTTAGTAGTAGCCTAACTCACAATCTTTTTTTTCTTAGGCTACTACTGTAAACTAAAAATAAAACTGAGGTGAAAAAAGTAGTTCCTTTTCGATACTACACTAGTACTGCGACAAGTTTTATTATACATAAGACGAGACGCATATGGGGAAAATTTCTCTGATTTCTGAAGACTTTTTCAATCACGCAGTGAAACTGCATGGCCATTGGTTCGTGAAGTTAAAGTGAAGCCGCGCAAGCAAATGGTGAGTGATTCCGCTCGAGCCCGCCAAAAGGGGTGGGGTATCAGGCTATATAAGTGGCCGTCTCACCATGGCAAATCGTTTCATTCTCCTTCAGTGATGTGGATATCATCTCTTCGCTGAGACTACGAGACTTGAAGCTGCCTTCAACTGCTCGCCACTCTCTAGCAGCCGCAGCCCACGAGCAGCCTGCAACTCTCTCACCGCTCTTGTGCAGCGCTGATCAACCCGCAGAGTCTGAGTCTGCCCTCTTTGCGCTTGCGGATCGCTTTCTTTTCCGCCCAGGGACCTGTGAGGAAAAAACAGCGGGGCAGAGTATCCCAGCGCTCGGATGAGAGTGAGCTTATGCCGGCTCAAGTCCTGCGTACCTCATTCTCTCCACAAAGAGAGATTTTACCCGTCCGTTTCTCCCACCCTAACCAGCGCCTCTCTGCCATTGCGAGCGACCTGGTCTCGTTCGGGGGATCTGATGAAGAGCCGCTGAATGACAGCATTCATCTGCCCGCCGCCATTAGTTGGAAAACGAAGGTCGCTCACCCCTCCAAGCCCTGCCGCACTACGTCGACCCTTACTGGCCAGGCATACTTATCGGCCGGCCAGGCAGCTTCTGCACTCCACACCATGCCGGTACTCCAGATGTACCAGGCTAAGCTCCTGCGGGCTCTGGATGAGGCTGGTCACGACTCAGCCACCTTCAAAGAGCTGTGCAGCACCACGGACCTGGCCCTGCACACCACCAAGACCACGGCTCAGGCTATTGGCCGTTTGATGGCCAGCATGGTGGGGCTGGAGCGCCACCTGTGGTTAACGCTGACCGAGATCAAGGATGCAGACAAAGCCATCTTCCTCGACTCGCCCGTCTCCCCCACTGGTCTCTTTGGTCCCGCTGTTGATGGTTTTGCTGAGTGCTTCACAACCACACAGAAGTTGTCCCAGGCTATGCAACACTTCCTGCACAAATCTGCACCAGCTCAGCAGCCACCCAAAGCTACGCCACCAACCACTCAGCCCGCGCCACGACCTGAGCACCGGCAGCGCTCGCGCATTTCAGAAGATGCTGTAGTCCTGGCTGAAGCCACGAGTCCCGTCCCAAGCCTGGCGACATGGTCGCTGCTTGCTCATGGTGAACCAGATGTGCGTCACTTGGAAGACCCTCTGCTGGTTCAAGCAGGGCGTGGCAATCGGGACGATGAACAGGAGGAAGGTTGTCTGCACAGATGCCTCCAAGATGGGTTGGGGAGCTCTGTGCGACAACCGTCCAGCCTTCGGGACTTGGAACGGCCCGGAAAGCGAGCTTCATATCAACCGTCTGGAAATGATGGCGGTATATAAAGCTTTCCAAGCCTTCCTTCCTCTCCTGGTGGGACATCACGTCTTGGTCAGATCTGACAACATGACGGTGGTGTCCTTCATAAATCACCAGGGTGGGCTCTCTTCAAAGCCCCTCTTCACTCTAGAGAAAACCATCCTAGAGTGGGCCCAACGTAACCTGCTCTCACTGAGAGCAGCGCATGTACAGGGCGTACTGAACACAGGGGCGGACATGTTGTCCTGGAACAACCTTCCCTCAGAGGACTGGTCGCTCCACCCCCACACAGTTCAGAAAATTTGGGATGTCTTCAGGAGGGCATAGGTCGACCTCTTCGCCTCAGAAGACAATTATCATTGCTTAATATATTTCTTAAAAAACAGGGATGCGCTGGCCCACGACTGGCCCAGCCTCCTCTTGTATGCCTTTCCCCCGATCACTTTGATTCCCCTGGTTGTCAAACGAATCAGAGAGGATGCTCACAAGGTCCTCCTGGTGGCTCCTCTGTGGAGGACCCAACCATGGGTCGTGGACCTGTCTCAGTTATCGCCCAAGAAACCATGGCCGATTCCTTTGAGGCAAAGACCTCCTCTCTCAAGCGAGAGGAATGATATGGCACCCTAGACCCAAGCTTTGGGATCTTCACATGTGGTTTCTCAATGGGAGCCTGCAAGCCTCCCCGAGAATGTCTTAAACACCATCTCACAAGCTAGAGCTCAGTCAACAAGACATCTCTACTCCCTGAAATGGTCCATCTTTGCCGCCTGCTGCATGGCCTGCTGCGTGGATCCATTGACTTGTGACATATCAAAGATATTGTCCTTCTTTCAAGACTTAATGGATAGAGGCCTTACTCCCTCTACCCTTAAGGTCTATGTCATAGCTATAGCAGCCTCTCGTGCTCCTATAGCAGGGCAGTCTATAGGAGAAACAACTTGGTTGTTAGCTTCCTTAAGGGATCCAGGAGGTTGAACCCTCCCCGTCTCCTCACGGTTCCTACCTACCAAACCCCTTTACTGTTAGCTTTAGCATCGGTTATGCGTGTGGGAGATTTGTGGGCACTCTCTGTGAGCCCCGAAGGTCCTATCCACCCCCTTTAACCCTCTGGAGTCTGAGGCTGATTTGGGGCCTGGAGAAGTTTTGACATGCCCTGACATTTGTGCTTTTTTCAGTTGTTCATAAACATATAAATGACAAAAGTGTCATTACACTGTATTCAGCACAAACTAGGCTACAATAATATATGAGGAACATGTATGTACATGTTTGTGTTTTTGAAGGAATAATGTTTATGCGTGGTTACTGAAAAAACAAAAAAACTTAAGTCACTGAAATAAGGCCAAAAAAAGTATAGTAAATCTGTGTTTACAATACTTTAGGGTATTGGAGGTTGTAAACTAGAGTTTTTGCTTCAAAATTATGTAAAAATTATGCTGCCTACTCCTTCATATAAAACAATATATTGATTTAGTTTTTGTAAGACACTTTTTGCCAAGAAACACAGTATGCGTGGAGGCGTGAATCACCACTGAATAATGGGCCATTCTCACCTGAGAAGTCAGGTAGGCTGTGAAAAAAACCTTCTGTGATGTCTCAAGCTCATCATGATATATGAAACATACAGAAAAATATTATTACAATATAAAGTAATGGTTTTATATTATACTTTAAAATATAATGTATTTCTGTGATGCAAAGAGTCTGAATATAGGCTTTTAGTTTAAAAGCATGCACATTTGGAGAAATATTGGATTCTCATATGCTTATGTCAATTTTCTATACAGAGGAGTTATATTTATTTAATATTCATTGTCATTACTATGAGCGCTGGTGTTTTCAATTCATCAATTTAGGCTATTCCATGAATGGAGTTTCCAATTCATACTGCAGCCGGAGGGCGCTAAAGAAACAAAAAATCTAAAATTCATCTATAGAAGAAAAGAAAACAGGAACTAACTTCATGTCTTCTAGAGCTCCCTAACCATGACTTTTACATCCAGATAAACACTTTTCAAGACAATAAATACACGATTGAGATGATGAATGCATGTATTGCCTCTGAATTTGCATCTGAATAGCGCTCCCTCCGTGGGCGTGGCCGCATTAGCGGATAATGAGCTGAATCAAGGACTTCTGACATGGCTCTCTTTTCATACAGATTACATAAACACAGAAGGTTTGTTTTCGATTTGACTTACATGATTTAAAACCTGACATCTTAACATTTTTTTAGACATAAGTTTAATTTTTCTGTGATTAGTATTCACTAAGTTACAGTTCATTTTCTGAGAACTATCAGATTGGACTTCGTTCAGAGGGAGAGGAGAAATCACACATCATGTTAGTTTTCTTTATTTTACAAAAAGCACAACATTGTGTTTTTACTCTGAGTGTATACAAATAAAAGAAGATATTCTATAGTTTCAATTGATATATTACTTATGTCTCTATGACAAAAAATGACGGAGTATTTTAAGTCTGTTTTGCTGCAATGTGAAAAAAAACCTGCAAAACGCGCCAGCGCGTTTTCAGACCTCAGAGTGTTAAGGCGTAGTTGGTTATTCTCTCCGCTCTTCCTCCTTCTTAGGATGATCAGGAGTCGAACCTACTCTGTCCTGTCAGGGCCCTGAGGGCCTATATTGACCATTCTGCCTCTTTTCGCCAGGCGGAACAGCTTTTTGTCTGCTTCGGTGGCCGCACGAAAGGTCTTCCGGTCACGAAGCCCAGACTTTCCAGATGGATTGTCGATGCCATAGCGCTCGCTTACTCCTCTTTAGGCCTTTAAAGCCCTTTAGGCGTAAGAGCGCATTCCACGAGAGGCATGGCCTCTTCGTGGGCATGGTCCTGTGCGGTGGCTGGCTGGGCCTTGCCGTCCACATTTGTCAAGTTTTATAACCTGGACGTTCCTGCGCTTCAGACATGGGTCCTTTCTGCGTAAGCCTCACCGCTGTGACTAACTTATGTTTTTTCTATTATGTCCCCGACCATGTCCGGGTATAACTAAATTTTATGCCCACTGGTGCCTTGGCTATATGGGATTGGGAGGATGACTACAGTATTTCAGTCCCCGTTGTCCGTGCCATCCTGTCCTATAGGTATCTGGCGCGAGCCCTTTTAAGTGCTCTGCCCCGATGCTCTGTCATCCCCCTGCGTAGCAGGGCATGATTGAACTGTCCCCATATGCATCTCGTCTTATGTATAATAAGACATTCAATGCAGTACGAATGTAGTATCGAAAGGGAACGTACTTGGTTACTGATGTAACCTTGGTTCCCTTAGATACGGAACGAGTACTGCGTACTTTGCTGTGCTACTTGCGGGATGCCTCATGCCATTGCTTCAGTCGAATTAAATCGATTTGCCATGGTGAGAGGGCCACTTATATAGCCCGATACCCCGCCCCTTTTGGCTCACTATTGGCTCGCGTGGGCCTGCCGGGCCATCATTGGTTTGTTTACTTTAACTTCATGAACCAATGGCCGTGCAGTTTCACTGCGTGATTGAAAAAGGCTTCAGAAATCGGAGAAAAAAGGAGTTTTCCCCATATGCATCTCGTCTTATGTATAATAAGACATTCGACGCAGTACTCGTTCCGTATCTAAGGGAACTGAGGTTACATCAGTAACCGAGTATGTTTCTGTTATCGAACCATCTTCACACGAAAATTTAACTTGTACATTTGCAAATTTGATGCAAATTTGTTGACAAATTGTCAACATTGTGTCTAAAATGTAAGTTACTTATTATCGTCTTGTTTGTTGAACAGTTGTAAAAGCGATATCATCTTTGCAAATGTGCTTTTGTTCAGTGTCTGCGATGGCGTGTGTGGCCGTGTTTCTACAACTGAATCACATTTAAGTCAATTCATGTGCCGAAACCAGCTTCCATGCTTCAAAACATACCTAACCAGCATTGCTGTTTTTTTTTCAATCAGATCAGAAAATTTAATAACCTTGTTCACTATTGTTTTCTTATTATAATTATTACATCATAGACTGTCCTTTAGTTTATAATACTACTATACTATTATATTCTGAGGAGAATAGAATACATTTATTCTCTTTATGAATCTTTACTCATTTGAAGACGTTCATAAAATGGTTGTTTTTCAGGTGTAGCTAATTTCTTTAGATATTTTTCAGCAATTTTGTGTTAAAAAGTACAGCTGCTGTCTCTCTCACACATAGTACACCCAAGCCATCAATGAAAAAGTATAATTTCTTGGTCAGACAGTGCATCTAATCCATTTATTGGATCTAAGAGTTGCAGAGAGAAAGAGACAGACAGAGATGAGAGACAAGAGAAAAAAAGAGAGAAAAAAAGAGAGACTGAGATCTTTGAAGCAAAGAAAAACAAGTGAGCAGACACTCTGGAACTGACACCTCCTCTCCCACACAAAGTGGTCATCATCCAGTATGGAACAAAAACACGCTGCAGTCTGATCTAATTAACTAAAGAGCAATATTTGCTCACCCGGAGGACAGCTAATGCAGCGCTGCCTTTATATGGAACGAGGCGAGAGCAAGGAACCAAAGAAAGAGTGCAGAGCTTTTAGAGTAAACACATTTGGTGCCCTTGAAAAAAAAAATTCTATAATGCGCTTGGATGAAAATATATGGACATAATGCAATTGAGTCTTTTTGTGTATGTGTGTTACTTCATGTAGTCAAATGTATTTCTGCAAAAGCTGCATATATAAATCTATATAAAATCTTGCCTGTGTAAATGCAGAGCACGATGTACGTGCCATCTGTGCAATGCGACACAAAGCCCATTGTGGTGACCTTCCCTTTTGATGTGCTCTCTTGTTCTCCTTTTCTCTCTATTACCCTGTTTTGTTGAGAGCTCTCCATTTAGCTCAAATTTAAATTCAGAAAATGCTCAGGAGCTTTTGTCTGATCCAGCTCATGTCCTAGAGGTGACAGCAGTGGCCAGGCATATTTGTATGTTTGTGTGTGTGTGTAACTCCAGCTTAGAATTTGATGCTAGACTTAAATGCTTTAATAAGACTATAGAACGAATAAAGGCCAGTGATGACGTGGATGAGCTATAACTAGCCTCCTGCCACTTAGCCTTTTTCTGTCCATCTATCAGCGCGACTTGCTCTTTATGGACACAAAAATACATACCCTATCTCTTCAAAAAACCAGCACGGGAAGTAATGTACAAATATCAGTGAAGGCTATCTGTGAGTAAATGGCGACGAGTATTTTTAGATGCAGAGGAGATGGGGTCTTTGAGGTGATCTAAATCTTTTGAACACTATAAAATACTATGAAGATGCAGACTTAAAGTGATAGTTCACTCAAAAGTAAAACTTCTGTTACTATTTACAAATCTGTATGACTTTCTTTCTTCTGCAAAACACAAAATAAGATATTCTAAAGAATTGTAGTAACCAAATAGTTTTTGGCTACCCCATTTCCACCACATAATAAAAAAGTATTAGTTGAGACATAAAAAGTCCAAATTATGACATACAAAACATAATTATGACATACAAAGTTGAATTTATGACATACAAAACATAATTATGACATAAAAAGTCAAAATTATGAGATACTAAGTCATAATAATTAGATAAAATGTCAAAATTATGACATACAAAAATAATTACGAAAGAAAAAGTCAAAATGAAAGGGTTAGTTCAACCAAAAATGAAAATTCTGTCATTAATTACACACCTTCATGTCGTTCCACACCCTTAAGACCTTCGTTCATCTTTGGAACACAAATTAAGATAGGATTTTGATAAAATCCAATGGCTCAGTGAGGCCTCCATTGACAGCAAGATAATTAACACTTTTTTGTGTGTGTGCCAAAAAAAAACAAAATAACGACTTTATTCAACAATATATAGTGATGGGCGATTTCAAAACACTGCTTCATGAAGCTCTGAAGCTTTACTAATCTTTTGTTTCGAATCAGTGGTTCAGAGCGTGAAAGTCACGTCATTTTATTAAACAAGGCTTTGTTATGTCATAAGTGTTTCAAAATTTCAATGGTTTGGCAGTTTGATGCATGCTCCTAACCACTGATTAGCTTAGCTTAGTCTGTTTTTAAGATTCACGCATTTCATATGTATGAAAAATTCTTATTAAAGTGAACTCAATGCATGTGAACTATAGTTCAAATAAGTAAAAGTATAGACATTCAAAGCAAAATACACAGGTTTTTAACAATACAGTTTGCTCAATGGCAACTAATATTATTTCATAATATGCTTGGCAAAAAAGCCAAGACATCGGTTATGCTCATCTTTGCTCGCTCCTTTGAAGGTATCTTGAGTAAAGCGGCTCTATATTTAACAAAGCACATACAAAACACCTGAACCAGAAGCGATGCGACCTGTTTTACACAAAACGGAAGTTTGTTTTACAGAATATGGAAGACTATAGATGAGTTCTCTTTTGTGTTCACTTGAATGGTTTAAAGTGGAAGTTTAAGTGGAATGGTGTGTCTTATCGAATCTGTGGTTCTTGGAAATTTGGAACCGGTTCTAAAATGGAACCAGTTCTCGATACACAACCCTAATAATCTGTATAATTATTAACTTTTTATCTCATAATTTTGACATTTTATCTCATAATAACTATGACTTAGATTGTCATAATTTTTGTTTCTCATTATTATGACTTTATGCCAATTTTTAAGCACAAATGCACACTTTTTTATGTGGAAGAAATGGGCTTCTACAACAGCAACTGCACCAGTGGCATGCACACGCACACACACACACACACACACACACACACACACGCACACACACATTTATATATGCAAATATCTTCTTTTATGTTTCACAGAAGAAAGAATGTCATACATTTTTGGAATGAAGTCAGGGTGAGTAAATGAAGACATGAACTATCCCTTGAAAACAACTCTTTATTTAGCCTATGCAAGAAAGCTGACTCTTTATCTTAGCAGTCAAAGCATAGATTAATTCATTGGTTTTGATATTAACCTTCCTGGAAAGTGCAGTTGATTTAATTTATGCAGTTGATTTTAAACTTATATATATTAAGTTTATGTCTGCAATAGAAAGTGCCAGCTCATTGATACTATATAACTGACCAGCTCATTGAGTTCATAAAGACGCCCAGGGGCGTAGTTTGTGGGGGGGATGGGGGGGATGTAACCCCCCAATATTCAAATCCATCAGTTACAACCCCCCCAATTCAATACAACCATACCAACGTTCAACCCCCCCAAAGTTGAAACCCAATCTACGCCCTTGAAGATGCCAAACTGCTGTATAGTACTGTACTGTATGCACTATTTATGGATGCATGCTTATGCCATTAGTTACTTGAGTTACAAGTACTTAAGCTCTTGCCATAATATTTACTACTATCAGTAACCCTTTCCAAGCATGCTTGTTTAAAACTCCCCTTGAGCTCATCCTAAAAATCATTAGCCAATATGCTTGAGGTAGTGCAGTGCAGTGATCCCAACTCTTTAAATGCTCAGTGTTATGAGATGGTGAGCACTGGTGTTACATGATTAGCACTTAGACTAGAAAAAAACAACAGGACAATAAACAGTAACACAACGAGAACTGACAATGAACTGAAAGAAACACAGAGCTTAAATACACAGACCAAACTAATTAACCAAATAAACATCAGGTACAAACGATAATCAAACATTACATTACCAAGGTAACTAAATGAAAACAAAGGAACTGAACTAGTGCAAACAAGACTATAGCATAACACAAGACGTGTCACTCGTATTGTTTTGAATGGGAGAAAGTGTAACGCGCAATATGGCGGAATAAGTCCCGCCTTCTAAATAAGAGCCAATCGCCGACTGGTAAAGTCATCGCGTCACTTCAGCGGCAGTTAGAATCACCGGTTTCTATAGAAACAGTCAGCCTCCGAAGAGACGCGCATTTAGGTCTGCGCATGCGCATTAGCTTGATCCAGCCTGAAAAATAGTTTTTTTTTGTCATGATTCGAGCGTTCAGAAACTAAATTTATGAGCCGATTGTTGTTAGATTTCATTCGTGATTTCAAATATGAAATTGAATCGTAAGGTTGGCGAACAGTTTTGGAGAATTTGATGTTTCCCCATTCAAAGAGATTGCATGATGCCCAGGATGCCCGAGAGGCATTTCAAAGATGGCCGCCGAGTGAAATGACTTGTCTTAAAGGGACTTTGGTGCACATCCACCAAAAAAAAAAAAAAAAAAAAAAAAAAGCCCTATTTGAGGTTGATGAGGTGAGCATTTGGATGTCCTGCCTGATATACTGTAATTACCACATTGACCAGCTGTAAACGATCTGTCCATCACAGACTGCATGATTTCGCCACTTTCTGTGGATTTTTTTCCTGCAACTAATACAGTTTTGGCTGACTAAGCCTCTTTTCGTCGACTAACAGTTAGTCGACTATTAGGGGGCAGCCCTACGGAACTGGAATTTTACGTGAGGGATAGATGAACTTTGAACATGTAAATTCACTGTGTTGAGCAATATAAAGCTTATTAGTTTAGAAGTGACCTTCGTGCACCACTACACTATTGACAATAGACCTTCTTTGCATGCTAAATTTCACCAATGTTTCACTAATGTGACCGAGCCTTAACCTTGTTTCAGTCATAATTTTTAAAAAATCTGTAGTTTGACAAGTGTGTTGTGCCTTGGTAGGACAGTAAGATTTACCCTATGAAATTAAAAAGACATTAGCCTCCTAAAGTCTGATAATGGAGCAAAAATAACAAATATGATCTTCATGAAGAGGAAGATGTGGAATGTAAGGAATATGGTTCATCTCTATGAGTCAGTTTGCTTTACTATATCAGACACCACAAATATTTTTGTGCTGCTGGTTTGGCCGAAATTTCAAATGCTTTACATTTCTGCAGCTTTAATGCAATAAAAAGTATGGAAGAGTTTACTGAACTTTTTAGCTGGGATTTCTAGTAGGATTTCTACTATATAACAAAAGCTTTCTATCATTATTTCTCTTTCTCTCTGTAAGTAGTTTGTGTCTAAAAAAAGCTCAGGAGGCCTAAGGCTGGTGCATGGGGATGCATCCTAAATCTTGAGACAAAATGAGATGGAAGATGAAAGTGATAAGTAATTTTGGGCTTCCAACATGGCATCAGATTTCATGTTGGTGTGTATGTCTGCTGTAAAGCTTTTTAATAAGTGAAAAATAGCATCAATATAAAAATATCACATATCCAATTGAGGAAGTTAAAAATGCAGAACTAGATTTTCAATATTGTTGATGTCAGGAGAATCAGTTTTGTCTCTCAAAAAATTGATTGTTTCTCAAAAAAATTATTAGCAAAAGTTATTACAATAAAGCAAAATATGGATTAGAGTTCAGAGCAGTGTGACAACTGAAGGGATTGGAGTGAGAGTTTTAAATAAAGTTTGACCGTCACAGAGATGGCTCCCCCTGTGTGCTCTGAGCTACTAATTCATCTTAAACACACTTGGCCAGCTGGGAAATCCCTCCTGAAGAGCAACACTGGCCTCAATATACAAAGTGCCCGCTCCACAAATGACCACACACACAAACACAAGCTAAACGAGTTCAGCTTAGACGTACGTTAGTGTTTACACAAGCTAGGAAAGAATGTTTTCTCCTGGGAACTGTACTTGGCAATGCAGAATTGCTATAGTACATCTTAGCAATGAAATATCACATAGAGTGCACTGCTAAAAGTAAGTTAAAATACTTATTATAAGTTAAAATAACTTATTATAAGTTAAAATAACTTATTGTCTTTCTTTCGTCAGTCGAAAAGAAATGAAGGTTTTTGAGGAAAACATTCCAGGATCATTCTCCTTCCAGTGGATTTTAATGGCTACGCTGTATGTCCTACGCCTTCCCTATTCTACTTACGGAAAAAAACGAAACTGGCGCCGCGTTCTTTCCGTAAGTAGAATAGGGAAGGCGTAGAACATTCAGCGTAAGCGTTATGAAGAATGCGGAAGCGGAAAGTACGTTCAAGGCGATATTTTGTTTATAAAGCATAAACGGTTGTATTTTTTTCGAAAATGACCGATCGATTCGCTAGATAAGACCCTTATTACTCATCTGGGATCGTTTAAAGCCCTTGAAGCTGCACTGAAACTGTAATTTTGACCTTCAATCTGTTGGTAGCCATTGAAATCCATTGTAAGGAGAAAAATCCTCGAATGTTTTCCTCAAAAACCTTCATTTCTTTTCGACTGACAAAAGAAAGACATGAACATCTTGGATGACATGGGGGTGAGTAAATTTATCAGGAAAAGTGTATTTAAAAGTGGACTAATCCTTTAAGGGCTCGGTGATGGAAAATATGAGATGGGAGGAAAAATGATCTTTCACTGCTTTTGGATTTGTTTCAACCCGATCTCACGGCAATTGGTACGTATTTCATGAGGTGGCTAATTTGAATGAGGTCATACAAATTCATAAGTTTTTTTGCTAACTCATATGTATTTTACGAGTTGCCAAATTCGTATGAATTCGTATGAATGACCTACCCCTAACCCCACTCCTAAACCTATCCGTCACTGGGGTTTATACAAATCATATGAATTTGTACGAATTAGCCACCTCATAAAATACGTGTGAATTGGTCGTGAGATAGCGTTGGTTTGTTTACAAAACTTTTACATTCTTTTGCAAAAGTGTTGCATTTCACCAAGAAACTTTGCATTCACTTGAAAAGTTTTGTGAGCAAAGGCAAAATTTCTTGGGGGAGTGCAAAAATTTTGCGAGCGAACGCAACATTTCTCGTGGAACGCAAACATTTTTGGAAGAGAATGCGAAACCATCGAAATACAAATTTACTTCCTATCTCAATTTTATTTTTACCATCAATTGTCCTTCTTCTATAGCAGGGGTGTTCAAAATTTTATGAAAAATTGAGAATAAAATATATTTTCATGGCTAACATTTTAACAGTTATGATATTAAAATAAAATATGTTGAAGGTAATATTTTCAAAAGTACAATAATATAATAATTTGTGATAATCTGAATATTTAATTTAGAAAACAATTATTTAATTTTATTTATTTAATATTTTAAAAAATATTTCATATTTAATATCAATTATTTAACATCTGTTTTCAGAGATTTTATACATGAAAATATACCACTGCCGTTATATTTTAGGAATGGAACCCTGTAAGCGGGTCCAGAACAGTTTGAAATATGGAATCAGGCTAATTGGAGTATTATCATATAGTGCCTTTGCAGTGCCTTATGCAACATGCACATTCATATTTTAGTCAATACAATACACCAAGCATGGCACATAATGCCATTCAGTTTTGAATGCAAGATCTGAATGTATATTGTTGACAACCTTAGAAATGTTGCATTTCACTCTGCGTGCTGAGCACAGAAACCTTGCGAGAGTATCAGCGGCGCGGCTCAGAGCAGCAACATGTCAAGCAAAATACAGGGAGGTTATATTTATACCTCCAGAAAAACTGGTTGTGTGTCTTTTTATGGAGGCCAGAAGCATGATAACAGAAAAGAGATGGAGTGAGAAAGAAAATGAGAAAAAGAGATAAAGAATGACAGCATACTAAAACGATAGAGAGATAGACACAGAGACATGCCTTCTGGCTGTAGATGAGGGCCACAGCTGTGTTTGGTGTGGTATTTTTAAACGCATCAATGCTGCTCCAATCCCCGCACCGCGCCTGACCTATTTATAGCCCGAGCCGGCCATTGTTCTATTTCTGTCACCTGTGGGCCATGCTCTTGTTGATTCACATGCAAATCAGCCTCCTCCTCTCTGCAGCAAGCAACTTGACGGAAAACGAGAGGGAGAGAGATAGAAACGGGAGCTGCAACTCTGAAGAAGCAGAGAGCCACCTTGGAGGACCAAAAAAAACCTGTTTGAGAGGGAGGGAGGACCGAAAAAAAAACAGTGAATCTGACACATCGGAGAGAAAATAACAAGCAGTTTTGTCGGGACAAGAGGAAGGCAGAGCGTAGAGAGTGTGAGAGACTCTCCTGCTGATTCTCAGAGCCACTTAGGTGTTGACTGGAGAAGGATCGAAGAGAAGAGATGAGCAGAGCAGAGGAGGAGTGAAGCTTTTTAGTGTTAGTGAGGGAGAGCTCTGTCACTCTTCGGGTGTCGCTTAAGAGGAGGAGGAGGAGGAGGAGGAGGAGGCAGGGGCGAATGTTCCTAGTCTCTTGAGAGAGAGAGAGAGAGAGAGACAAACACACAGAGAGAGAGAGACCGAGAGAAGAGGAGGGGACAAGCTGACAGCAATACAGGAAGAGCAGAGCTGGCAGACGATGTGCTGCTAACTGAAGTACTAATGCTCCAGACCATTTACGAGGCCGACTCTTGTTTCTCTGCAGACGGCATCGGGAAACACCGGCTGCCTCTGACCCCTCACGACGCTGATATGCACAACGTCAACAACTCAGGTGACTGTTTTATAGATCTTGCATTGTGACATTAAACTTGTGGCAGCATCATCAAGAGAGTTTTATTCTGCAGGGTTGAAAGATTTTAAGTGCTTTAAGATTGTTATTATGATCTCTGAGGGGAAAGTTTCCAGGAGAGTAGGGTTCTATTGATGTCTATTAGTTGGCTTAACCTTAAATCAGTAAACTAACAAGGAGGCGGCTTGAGGTATGTGTAATTATCCTGTCAGACGTCATTTCGGCAGAAAGCGTAGGTTATAATGGGCACAAAGACAGAACATGTACAGGATGTTATGTGACTTTAGCCTTTAATTCAGGAGAGAGGAAACTTCCTGATAGAAATACGCTGTCAACGTTAAAGGCGCGTTACTTTTTTTTGTGTTTGCCAAAGACAGTCGACCCGTTCTATTTTTGACCTGACACTGTTTGCTGAGAGCTGGGGTCTGACATCACTGAACGAGCATGTTTGCTATATTGTCTAAATTTTGAGCGTGACTCATTTTTGCTCTTTGCTGTTGTTTCTGACTTGCGGTCGCTGCCAGAAAGCTGCTCTCACAACCTCTGACCGGTTCAGAACGTGGTGTTCTGGGAAATCCATGATATGAAAGTTGGGGTGAATGGAGGGGAAGGAAGTGCATGTATAATAAGAAGACAGATGGAGTCATTTCGGTTCCTGAAAGAAGGGTGGAGGACATTGCTTCACCTCTGATTTTTCTCTCTTGCGCTTATCATCGCTGAACCGCAGGAGATCGCCTGCCTAGATTTCAGATTTGTTGCAACATAACTGAAATTTTGCTGAATTTAATCAGCACATGCACAGCTTAATGCAATCCTGCCGTTCTAAATATACACTCTTAGAAAAAAAATTAAATAGATGTACTATGTAGAACCTTCTGCCAGGCACTTCATATATAGAACCTTTTAGGGGTTCCCACCATTTTATGGATTTAGTTTGAATTAATTAGTGTCAGTCCATTTGAATTTAAATTAAATATTATGAATGAAACTTACTTTATCCCTAGAAAAAATGACAAATTCTGTGAAACAGATCTCGCCTCCAATTTTCTACCATAGTAGTACTATAGGGGCGAGATCTGCTTGGTTACAAACATTCTTCCAAATATCTTCCTTTGTGTTCAGCAGAACAAAGAAATTCATACAGGTTTGGAACTAAGTGAGTAAATGATGACAGAATGTTCATTTTTGGGTGAACTATCCCTTTAAATAGCCCATTAAGACATTTCTCCTTATATAGAAACTTTTTTGGGGGCACAAACTGAGTGAAGAACCCTAGGGTTCTATATATAAAACACATTAAACCTTTTCTCTCTAAGAGTGTAGTTCTAACCCTCAATAGTTCATGAACTGTGCACAAAGACTGAGCTGTCGTCTTCAATAAGACGAGCAACCTGTTAGGAGGCTAAATCCAACCAACCAGGTCAGTAGGGCGCCCCGTTCCACCCCCAAAACTCTGATACCGAACAATTCAATTAATGCTCATCTGTCCAGTGAAAGCCCTGCACAGGCATGCGTGGCATTATACAGAAGTATGTGGTTAAACAACAGCCATTCGAGTGAGGCAGGCAGGCCTGTTGCACGCTCTATGGGTCAGCTATTATTAGTATGTTATTTTCAGCTTATAGCATTAGAGTGCTAAGATTAGCCACCGTGGCACTTTGCTATCATACCATCTCAACATACTCTTAATATAACCGTACAGTGGAACAGTTATTAACAGAGAGTTTTGTCACCGTCATGTGATATGCAGTCGGGTTTACATCTGTTATTGTTAACGAGGGTCTGCTTGTTTAAAAAAAGACTGTTTCTTCTTTTTGTGTTTCATTTCTTGTGTTCTGCTCAAGGCAAATAGCATCTTTGCAAAATTCAGAGTGTAGTTCTCATAACGTTGTGATTTTTTCACCGTGTGATCAAAGATCAGACACACTGCAGTTAATGTGTTTGAGGCAAATAGGTCAAGCTAAGTATTTCTTAAGAGTGCAGACACTAACCAAGCTCTTTGAAAATATGTGATCAGAGTCGAGGCAGAAATCTAGGAGAGCAATGCTGCTGTCGGAAGATGTTTATTGTAATGCTAATGTACGCTCACTGTCAGTTTTAAACCATTGAAGCTAGACTTCGAACACATTTTATAGTCATTCTGATAATGTCGAACAAAGCAAACACTTTAGAAGGCTAAATATTGTGTTGAATGAACAAATTATATTGAATGAACAGGTGGAAATCATCTTGTGTCAGTCAGCGTTGGGCATAAAATATCTTGAAGTACTATAATTTGTTCCAGTTTATTTGACTTGTCTGTTTCAGCGAAAACAAAACACAAGTGTCTCAAGTGTACAGAACTCATTATTCTCACATCGAACACACTTGCAGCAATTTTATGCTCACATAGCAAGAAGTCCCTTAATGTAGGTGATAATTAGAGACAATTAATTGATTTGTGCGGTTTGCTGTCCTTGTGTTTTTTAATATATTTCTGAATAAAATAAATGACTGTTCATGCATCATCTTGTTGTTTTTATCGGTAGCCTTTCACACTGCCCCAGGCTATTTTATTTTTAAAAAAATGAGTTTTGGATTATGCTAATGACAGTGATAAGCAAATAATGTGATCATGTGGTCTATGGAGAAATATACAGTAGAAAATTAAACCTTTTGTTGGCCTGATATTATGAATGTAATATGCAACGTAATGAGTATAACTCTCTTACTGATGTTAGAGATGTGATCACATTTCTTAAATGTGAGCTTTGAGTGCTATAAAACCTTTACATTTTCAAGATTTAGATTATTGCAATAATTGATTTTGATTGGTTTAGGCAAATCAATTTTAAAGAGTTTCTAGGTATTAAGTTTTCAATTCTAACATACCTTCTTCCAGAAACACATTTAAAAAAACTACTAATAAATATTTTCACTAAGTGTGAGAGTTTTCCCATATGGCTGTCTGACCAAAATATATTTAAAACAAATATATTTTGGTCCTCATTAGGAAAACCTTTTTTTTTTGAAAATGTAAAAATGCAGAAAGTTTTCTTTGAGGACTGTGTTTAGCATTTGGGATAGAATATACAGTTTGTACAGTATAAAAATCATTATGTATGAATGTCCCCATAAAACATGGAAACCAAACATTTGTGTATATGTATGCATGCATATGAAATGAAAATTGAAATATATCTAATTTAAACCCTCACATTTCTAAATAGAATATGCAATGTATGTCAGAGGTGGCTATTTTCTATTCTCTATTTCTACAAGACTTTTTTTTTTAAAAATATATATATTTTTAATATTTTTTTTTTTTTTAAATGCTTAGAGAAAAGTATGTAAAATACATTTTATACACTTACACTTTTACTCTTTTTTTTTTTTGGGCCATTTTTCTCCCCATATTTTATAATGCATCCAAAAATATACCCGAAAACATATTTTTGCTGAATGGGATGATCTGGATTCCCCCTGTCCTGTTTTTGCTGTGAGGAATAAGCTTCTACTTAAAAATACAGCAGCGTTTCCTGCTTTAGACACGCCTGCAGCTCAGAATAACATCAGCCGTAATGAGCACTCAGTCACCGCAGCATATGCAGCCAAAAAAGCATCACCCTGTTTTTGCTAAGAAACAAACCGTATCTCAACCCCCCCCCCCCCAATCATAAAAAACTGTTACTGACAACAGAGGTTAAAAAATAGAATTCCATTTAACTGTGCCGGAGGCTAATTTATAGGGCACCTGATTATTTTGCAGCTTGTTATCTGCATATAAACCATGTGCAGGGCAGGCAGGTCACACTACAAGAAAGGTTAACATATGCAGCATGTGAAGCATACTAACATTTGAGCTTATTTATGCAGTTCTTTATTTAAAAATGTCATGAACCATATAATTGAATTTAGTTATTCAACATTACCGCTGACTCTGTCAAGCCAAATTAAACTGAAGTAAATTTCCTTTCAAATTAAAAGGTAGCAAATCATTGTGAGACACATTTCTCTCAATAAAGAGTGTCATGTATGCATAGACAGTTAATTAAGAGTCTAATTTAGTACCTTTTCACTTAACGGTGTGTGGGAGGTTTGCTTTTGTGGCTGGATGCAGCACTACAAACTCAACGCTTTGATCATCTCTGTAATCAGCGGTAATGAGAAACATCAGTCTATGAGAAATGTATTGCTCAAGGGATTGTGGGAAATGTAGTACAGCAGATGAGTCACCATATCCCTTGAGTCTGGCCCTGTGGGGAAAGGGAACTGTTTGGACACAAGGCAGGATGCTTGTCATCCCTTCCTGCTAAAAATAAAACAGGGTGCTTTCGGTCTTCGAACTTGTGTTTACTGATTCAGTGCCACATTTGCACCACAATTCTCCTCTCATGTCATATCGTTCAGTCGAGAACTTGTAAGTAAAGCCACAACTAAAGAAGACAGCTCTTGAAAGCTAAGGTGCTTGAAATGTTTGCGGTGGGGGGGTTAGGAACGTGCCGCCCAATAGCTTACATAAATTTGACAGGGTGCTCTTATTTTTGCCCGAGTTAAAATTACCAGATGGCTCCACACGTTTGACAGTCTTTCACACATTCTCTATATTAAGAGTGTGCTCAGAAAAGCAGTTATATTTAGCCCAGTTACTGCTGGTTTGCGATTCTCTTTTCAGCTCAACTGGCATTAATACATCAACAGCTCTTCTTGGCTTCGTTACACATAATGTTCTCGCGAAGGCTCAGGGCCAAAACACGAGGTGTGATCGTGTTTTGTCTCATAACATAGATTTAGTGATGATGTCAGGTGATGCAATAATGGACCGCATCCCACTGTAGTCTCAACAAGTGCCTTGTTAACAATTAAAATAGAGTGACGGAAACATGCACGTCATTGCCGTTCTTAATTCATCATCCAACCTGTTGCTTCATTTACTAAACAAGAAATTATGAAAGTGCAGTGGATTCAATCAATATAGGCCTAATCCAATGACTGAACCGGTTGCATTCGGTTCTGTTAATGGTCTAACACATGCTTTCTGTACTAAGAATAAATATGTGGATACTGTACTAAAACACAGCCAAAGTTTCCTGAATAGTGCATGCAGTGCCTCAGTAACGCCGCTATTGAATTTATAGCATGAAATGACCAGTGTACTGCGACTCCTGAATGAAGTGAGTAGCGAATCAAAACAATCAGAGCAACCAGTGTAGACTGATTTACTAACAACTGACTTTAACGAGTTGGATCTTTTTAGTGAGTCAAAAACATTCAGCGCATAGTCAGATTTCCAAAATAATGACTCTTATGAGTCTTTGTTGTGAATAAGGGGGCGTTTACACAACACCATTTTCAACTAAAAACGTCAAACTTTTTATGCGTTTTGGCTGTTCAATTACACAACAATGGCGTTTTAGGGGCCTGAAAAGGCAAACAAAGTGCAAACTTTTGAAAACGATACCGTTATCGTCTCCGTGTAAACTAAACTACAAAAATGCGAATTTGTGAAAACGGTGAGGTCATGCGCCTGTATATTACATATTCAGTCTATAGGAACTTACTAGTGTTTCTTTAAGTTACATCGCCGACTACTGCCCTGGCATGCATAATACAGCGTTTTTAGTTGTTTTTGTCGATCCGTGTGGACTGGGATCGTTTTGACAACATTGTCGTCTGTACGCAAAAAATGCAAAGGAAAAACGGTGTAGTGTGATTCCCAAACGAATGAGTCTTTTTAAAGAATCAAAACATTTAGAGCAACCAGTGTAGTCTGATTCCTGAACAAATTACTCTTATGAATTGTTCTTTGTAGTATATCAAACATATTGTTGGACTTATGGTAATACTTCACTTACTATTTTTACTATAGTAATAACAGTAAATTATGGATAATTACATGCAACTAACCCTAAACCAAACTTGAACCCCAACCTCAGCCCTATAGTAAGTACATGAAATTAATTATTATTATTACTTAGTACTTAATTGTGTAATTACACCTTAATAACGTCTCCTTAAAATAAAGTGTAAACCGGCGTAGTATCTGGCTGGTTGTTCATATGAAAATGTGTACTTAGAGATACACAGTATGTGTTTTGTCAGTAACAGTGTATATATATATATATATATATATATATATATATATATATATATATATATATATATATATATATATATGTATATATATGCAGGGGTGCACATATAACTTTTTTTGGTCTGGTTCTCAAGGGAGCACCTGGAGATGTTGCTTGGGACTCACACTTTACGCAACACATTGTCCTCATCACTTTCCTCCTGACTGCCCTCCTCACTATCTTCTTTTCTCTCGAACATGGTAGATGATGATTTTTTTTATTCATTTTATTTTACTAACATTAATGACACAGACAACAGCAAAGGCTGCTGTCACTTTAAGGAAAGCACGGACCGAATAACTGACGCACATCCGGTTTCTTTCTTAACTGTTCACTCATGACATAACCGAGAGAATACTTGCCAATACAGGTATTTTGACATATTTTTGTGTGTATGTGACCATTCAAGCGCAAGTGAACGCGAAAGAGGAATTAATTCAGTGTTCGAGCGCTGACTCTCTCTCTGCGTGCGCGCACTCGGGGTTATGAGGCTGTGCGCACAGATAACAGCCCGCGAGTCCCGATTTTCGTCTCTTCTTCTGCTTTTAAAATCGTTTGAATGTGTTAATTGGCGAGACAAAACACGTCCAAATGATAAACTTTCACTCTATGATGGTTAAATTTAGTTAATCAGTTAATCCACGAATCACATGCTTGTCAAACCGTTGGACCTTATCCGTATTGATCACGGATTAACTGCGATCCGTAGCACACCTAATAATTAAAAAACAAACTTATCATCATGATTGCTATCTTACCAGAGATGAAGACAAATCCTACTCCAGTAAGTAAACGTGTCCCTGTGAACCGGTCCTCAAAAATGTTGGTACTCAAAAGCACTTCCCTCTATGTTATCTGGTGCGCATCGTTTATTTTTACCGTGTATGCGCACCTGTGTACCACTTATGTGCACCCCGTATGTATGTGTGTGTATATATATATATATATATATATATATATATATATATAAAGAATACTTAGAGATACACATTATGTGTTTTGTCAGTAATATATATATATATATATATATATATATATATATATATATATATATATATAAAGAATACTTAGAGATACACATTATGTGTTTTGTCAGTAATATATATATATATATATATATATATATATATATATATATATATATATATATATATATATATATATATTACTGACAAAACACATAATGTGTATCTCTAAGTATTCTTTATATATATATATACATTGCCCTCCATTAATATTGGCACCCTTGGTAAATATAAGCAAAGGCTGTGAAAATAAATCTGCAGTCTTCTTCTATAATGCCTGACGAGTTTGGAGAACACCTGACAAGATGAGAGATCATTCCTTCATACAGAATCTCTCCAGATCCTTCAGATTCCAGCTCCATGTTGGTGATTCTCGTCTTCAGTTCACTCCACTCATTTTCTTTAGGGTTCAGGTCAGGGGACCGGGATGGCCATGGCAGAAGCTTCATTTTGTGCTCAGTGATATATTTTTGTGTTGGTTTTGATGTTTGTTTTGGATCATTGTCCTGATGGAAGATCCAAACATGGCCCATTATTGGATTTCTAGCTGAAGCGGTCAGGTTTTGATTTTTTATCTGTTGGTATTTGATAGAATCCATGATACCATGTATCTGAACAAGATGTCCAGGACCTCTAGCAGAAAAATAGGCCCACAACATTAAAGATCCAGCAGTATATTTAACCGTGGGCATGGGGTACTTTTTATCCATGTGTGCACCAAACCCATCTGGTGGGTTTGCTGCCAAAAAGCTCTTTTTTTTTAGTTTCATCTGACCACAGAAGCCGGTCCCGTTTGAAGTTCCAGTCTTGTCTGACAACTTAATATACTGGAGATTGTTTCTGGATGAGAGCAGAGGATTTTTCTTGAAAACCTCCCGAACAACTTTTGGGGATGTAGGTGCTGTTTGATTTTTTTTTTTTTGACTTTCTGAGACTCAAGACTCAACTAATCTCTGCAATTCTCCAGCTGTGATCCTTGGAGAGTCTTTGCCCACTCTAACTTTCCTCCTCACCACGCATTAGGACGATTTAGACACACATCCTCTTCCAGGCAGATTTGTAACATCTTTAGTTGATTTGAACTTCTTAATTATTGCCCTGATAGTGGAAATGGGGATTTTCAATGCTTTAGCTTTTTTCTTACAGCCATTTTCTATTTTGTGAAGCTCAACAATCTTTTGCTGCACATCAGAACTATATTCTTTGGTTTTTATTTTCTCATCTCAAATATACCTCATTAATTATTACAATTATTTGTTTAGTATTGTTGTTTAATGCATAATTAAGGTGTATTATTGGATTGGAATTTTTTATGCTTATGCTTTTATGCTTAATTTTTAAGCTTTTTTATGCTTATGTTTTTTGTGTGTGTGTGTGTAAGCATAAATACAATCACCTTTTGCAAGAATTGTTTTAAATTTATTAATTTATTAATCTCATTTGGCAGTGGAATTTTATTTTCCCCCAAATTTTTATTCCTAAAAAGTATTACAAGAATTTGAGAACCATGATGAGGAATCAAAACCGGAATCATGAAATTCTTTACAGTTACCATTCTTAGACCTATAATAGTTCACATTAGAAGAAGTCCTTTGGCCTTCAATGACGTCAAAGCTTCTCTTCCCAACAATGTGTCGCAATGATGTCACGCTGTCTAGAACAGGGTTAAGTTGTGTTATCCAGAGGTCCATTTGGTCTAACCTGGTCATTCTTAATCTCTAAACTGCCTGCTACCAGTTGAGTTGGGCGGTGTGAGTGGGTTGACCTGAGGTTTCTTTGCCGAGAGCTCGGCTGGATGGTCGATCAAAGTGTATCTTTTTAATGACTCTAGTGGGGAGGGCAAGCAGGGAAACATAAGATAAATGAGATATCACCGTGGCGAGCGCTCCAAGCCAGCAGGTGTTTCTGAGGCTATTTTTAGCTCCATTAGGGCAGCGAGCCCAATGCCTGTGACTCATTGTTGAAGCTCATTGGCTGACTCCATGAGTGCTGTAAGAACACAGGCTGCTCTTTGTAAAGAGCTCTCTCAAGTCAGAATTAATATTCCCCCCATCATTCCAGGATGCTTAGGGTCATCTGTTTGCCTCACTACAGAGAGCCGCAACTGTCTCTTCAAACTCGGCTCTCTTCCAAGAAGTGCCGTCACGACAACAAACCAAGGTGAATTTTTGCTAAACATCCAGAAGTTGACTTCAAACACTTGCTTCCAGCTCAACTGGAGCTGACAGGCATAGCCAACATGTATCAGTTTCGACAGAAAGAGGGAGCGCTTGTGTGTGTGTGTGTATATGTATGTTTCTGTCTTATATAAGGGATGATATAATATCCATGGGTGCTCTCGGGGAGGAGACACCACACAGCGCAGCTCAATATCTGCAGGAAGAGGAGTCATTATGATGTCGCCAGCGTTGCCATGGCAGCCAGTTTGGGTGGTGGATTGGGTGTGGGTTTTGTCATAGTCTAAGATTGCACCACTTGCTTTTATGTTGCTATTTATAATCAGCGATTGCGCATGCAGACGTTTTTGATGATGGTGAAGAACATTATGTTCAACAAGCATAGAAATGCTTCACCATTAATGTGTAAATTGCTGCGTGTCACAATAAGTGCTTTGCTATGGCAACTCATTAGGGGAATATTCTAGGCTTAAGAGACACTGGTTCATGGTTAGAATTATGGTTTAAAGGCTCTGCCTGTGTTTGTGTGTGTGTGTGTGTATGTGAGCATTGAACAGGTGGTCGTGTGTTATGCCAATAACAAGCTTTATGAGGATTAAAGTTACATAGCTAATGAATCTAGTCTCTTGCATCTAATGTGTTTATTGAAATCCTATCTGTCTGTCGGTCGGTCTATCTATCGTTCTTTCATTCATTTGTTCCATCTGTCATTCTATCTTTCATTCTATTTATGTATGTCTGCACTATAAAAAATCTCTTTTTTAAATTTTGTTTTTTTTTCTTTGCACAACCTTTTTTGAGTTTTACTTACTACCAAAACTTAAATAAATTTTCAATAACTTAATTTTGTCAATTCAAGTACATTGGACAAATCAATTAAAATAAGGGTTAGTTCACCCAAAAATGGAAATAATGTATTTTTTTACTCATCCTCATGCCGTTTCACACCTATAAGACCTTCGTTAATCTTCAGAACACAAATTAAGATATTTTTGTTGAAATCTGATGGCTCAGTGAGGCCAGCATAGCCAGCAATGACATTTCCTCTCTCAAGATCCATTAATGAACTAAAAACATATTTAAATCAGTTCATGTGAGTACAGTGGTTCAATATTAATATTATAAAGTGTATTATATAATAAATTAATATTATAAGGTGCGCCAAAAAGACTAAAACTTATATAGTGATGGACGATTTCAAAACACTGCTTCAGGAAGGTTCGGAGCATTATGAATCAGCGTGTCGAATCATGATTCGGATCGCGTGTCAAACCACCAAACTGCTGAAATCACGTGACTTTGGTGCTCCGAATCGCTGATTCGACAGGCTGATTCATAATGCTCCGAAGCTTCCTGAAGCAGTGTTTTGAGTAATAAATGACATTATTTTCATTTTTGGGTGAACTAACCCTTTAAGTTTATTTGAATACAAGTGTTGTTCAATCTATATATCATAAAACTGAGACATATAAAAAATATAAATTTTTAAGAATTTTTCAAGTGTTTTGTCTACATAATCAAAAACAGTGGACCAAAAACATTGACTTTTAGCACAGACCAAAAAAATAAAATAAAAAATAAATAAATAAATTTACATTTTTCGAATCATTTTCTCTTGTGTTCTACAGAAGAAATGAGAAATGAGTGATACGGGTTTGGAAGAACAAAAAAATATACCTGAAACCATGAACAAATCAATATTCTCAGTTATTGATTCTGTGCAGTTTATCAGCCATTAACATTATGTACTAAAAAACTAGCCAACCGATCCATCATGCTGACTAAGAGGAAAACTATTTGATTTAATCATGTTTCCAGACATTTGCTCACTCAGTTAATCTTAAAGTGAATTGTTTTCTGTGTTGGGCTTGGGTTGTTACATCATTCCCAGTTGTGTAACCACCACTTCAGCGAGTGCTTTCCCTCAGTGTGAAACCTAAATTCACTATACCATAAGTATAATCTTGACCCGCTACTCTATAAACTTCTTTGTCTTTCTTCTCCACATTCTGTACATATGCACACTCCATCTCTTAGTAATTGCTTTTCGTCATGCAGAAGAGTCACAGTCTCATATGATGAACATCTCCTCTGTGTTTCAGGCTTGCTATTGATTTTCACTGTCTGTTGGATATATATAGTTCTTGGGGCCTTGGGGATGCCCTCTGCTTTTCATACCCGGTGTATTACTTGTAATGAGGCACAGCTTGAAGACAACAGCAGCAATTTTCCATAATGGTGAAGGTGTGATGATGGCTCTAAGGAGGGAGGACGGTGGGGGAATAAGAGGCAGGGACACAAACATCACAACTATCTATGTGAACAACAAACTGTGGCACTGCAGTCTCCATACAGACCAGAGGAGTCAGTGGAACGGGAATACTGGCTGGGATTCACACTATTGCAAAAATAGAGTTTCTTTAATGTTTCTACTGTATCTCTGCATGCTGTATCAGAGAAGCTCAAATGGGGCCAAACTTTGATGACTTTGAGATGTAGTTGGTACAGTAGCTTAAAGGCATAAATTCTGTCATCATTTATCTTTCTTCTGCTGAACACAAAAGAAGATATTTTGAAGAATGTCTGTAACCAAACAGTGGATGGTCCCCTTTGACTTCTATAGTAGCCCCCCTATACTATGGAAGTCAATGGGGCCCGTCAACGATTTGTTTCCCCATATTCTTCAATATATCTTTTTTTTGTGTGCGTGTTCAGCAGAAGAAAGAAATTCATACAGGTTTGGATCAACTTGAGGGTGAGAAGATGATGAATTTTCGTTTTGGGGTGAACTATCCCTTTAAGGCCAATTCACACCAAGCTATAACAATTAATATCTACAAATATAAAGTTTTAAAAATCACTCTACACCAAAACTATAACCATGATGACACAGAGAAATAATATTTTTGGAATTTATTAAATTTATTTATTTATTAATTTATTCATTAATTTACAGAACATAACTGAAGCACATTTTTAATAAGAATAAAAAATAAAGGGACATTTAAAAAAAATAATATTAATATATTTTATATATTTTTAAATATTCTTTTTCAAGGTAAAAAGTTTATTTATTTATTTATTTATTTATTTATTACAAATTTCATTAGATTTTGGGAGAGGTGCACCACATGGCATTTTACATTCTTGCTTTGTCATAAAAATGCCAAATATTTTAATATTTTAAGTGAGCTTTTGACCCCCGACACACAGTCGTGATGATCTGCATGGGCCTTTATGATTTAATATCTTGTTTTAGGTTTTTTCTAATGAATGTTGGTTGCACCACATGACTTTATTGGTTGCACCACATGTCATTGATTTGACGGAAACAAGTTTTTCAAATATTAAGAATTCATAAGACCACAGATGTTCGATAATATATCAAAATAATGTCATGCATATGTATACCTGATCGTTAAAATATCTATGAATGATTAAACCTTCAAAACATAGCAAAGACATCTGTACTAAATCCTTGTATTCTTGCATTTTTTCTCAGTGGACATTAAGCCAGAGGTTCCATTGGCTCTTGATCCAGGCTCCCCACTAGACTTACGTACAGACATCAGGATGCAGGGTTCTGCTTCAGACCCCACTGTGTGGGAAAGACAACTTCAACAAGAGCTGCTCCTCATTCAGAAGCAGCAGCAGATTCAGAAACAGTTACTCATCAGTGAGTTCCAGAAACAGCACGAGAACCTGGTTCGCCAGCACCAGGCCCAGATACAGGAGCATTTGAAGGTAACAACACAACAGTTGATGCAACACAAAAAGCAAGAAGCAATAAAATAATACTATCTACTGTAGATAAATAAATGTGTAATAAATCTGCCTCTCAGCTGCAGCAGGAACTACATGCCATGAAGCAACAACAGGAGCAGCTGGAGAAAGAGAGGAAACTAGAGCTACAGAGTCAGGAGAGAGAACTGGAGAGACATCGGCGTGAACAACAAGTCCTGGTCATCCGCAACAGAGAGCGAAGCAGAGAGAGTAAGAGCTCATCATCGCGATCACCCACACAACACTCAAGCACTCCACAACCTGTCTGTATCTAAGGACATCGAAATGTCATCAAGTCAAATGACACATGTATATGACGTCTGGGTATTTTACATGTTCAAGGTGTTTGAATAACACAGGACGAAACTGATAAAAACAACATAACATCGAAAAACGACTAGATCTAGTCGGCTAGATCTGAGCTGGCAAAGTGTACTGTATGTCAGTTTAGAAAAAAAATGTTTGTTTTAAAAAATGTAAAAATGAAATAAAGTAAATTTACAGTATAATAGCGGGTAAAAGTTCTAGAAAAAAAAAACAACATCAAAAATGACAGAAGGAAAGATAAAGTTAATATCTGTGTGTAATTGTGTAAAATGTTGTTAAATGTGACCAATGCGACCTCATATACAGTACAGTCCAAAAGTTTGGAACCACTAAGATTTTTAATGTTTTTAAAAGAAGTTTCGTCTGCTCACCAAGGCTACATTTATTTAATTAAAAATACAGTAAAAAACAGTAATATTGTGAAATATTATTACAATTTAAAATAACTGTTTTCTATTTGAATATATTTCACAAAGTAATTTATTCCTGTGATGGCAAAGCTGAATTTTCAGCATCATTACTCCAGTGTTCAGTGTCACATGATCCTTCAGAAATCATTCTAATATGCTGATCTGCTGCTAAAGAAACATTTAATGTGTACAATTGTACAAAATATTTGTGTACAATATTTTTTTTCATGATTATTTGATGAAAAGAAAGTTCAAAAGAACAGTGTTTATCTGAAATCTAATCTTTTGTAACATTATAAATGTCTTTACTGCCACTTTTGATTGATTTAACGCATCCTTGCTGAATAAAAGTATTAATTTCTTTAATTTCTTTTCAAAAAAATAAAAATAAAAATTCTTACTGACCCCAAACTTTTGAACGGTAGTGTATAATGCTACAGAAGCTTTGTATTTCAGATAAATGCTGTTCTATTGAACTTTCTATTCATCAAGGAATCCTGAAAAAAAAAGTACACAACTGTTTTCAACATTGAAAATAATCATAAATGTTTATTGAGCAGCAAATCAGCATATTAGAATGATTTCTGAAGGATCATGTGACACTGAAGACTGGAGTAACGATGCTGAAAATTCAGCTTTGCATCACAGGAATAAATTACTTTGTCAAATATATTTAAATAGTACACAGTTATTTTAAATTGTAATAATATTTCACAATATTACTGTTTTTTACTGTATTTTTAATTAAATAAATGTAGCCTTGGTGAGCAGACGAAACTTCTTTTAAAAACATTAAAAATCTTAGTGGTTCAACTATTTGCGTATAAATATTATATAGAATTAGGGAGGATGAATTATATCATTACTTTATTACAGATTAATTAAAATTTGGGGGAAATGTGCTTAATTGTCATCTCAGAATGCAAAAAAAGATTGATTGCACCATTAGATGTTTATTTCAATAGACTTTTTTTTCTATAGGCTCCCTTTTCTATAAGCATTTTCATTTTTAATGGTAAATATGAATGAATTTGAATGTTCTTGACAAGATTTACCCATAAACAGATCAATTACAACTTCATTTATCAATTATCAATCAAGTTCAGCCTTGAAGGGTGCCTCACTCCTGCTGTCCAGAAGAGGGAGATATTCCTTCATTTGTTTAAAGGTGCGCGAAAATATTTAGCCAATAATACTTTAGAGGCATCTGAACTTTTGAGAAGCTCTTGAGAAGAGCGTGTGGGTGAATGTGTAGGAGAGATGCTATTGTTTGAGTTGAGGCTGATCCTGCTGTGTCTGGGAGTGGCAGTAATACAATCATTTCTCTGACCTTGAAATGAAGCCAAACTCTGCAAACATTCTTTCTGTTTACAGTGACTCTAACCAGAGACCTAGCTGAGCTCTGTCAGGAATGTCTCAGTTTGACTGTATGCATTTTAAGTCTAGATATCATTAGATTAAACCCCAAGATACTCATGATTTCTCTGTGTGCGTCTCCTGGTCTGACAGGTGCAGTGGCCAGCACTGAGGTCAAGCAGAAACTCCAAGAGTTTCTGTTGAGTAAATCCACCAAAGACGGTGTGTCAAATGGGGTCCCCCAGAAAATCTCACCGAGCTCCAAACTGTGGTACACGTAAGTAACCTGCACAAACCGTTCACACTTGCTGTTTGAAATGAGCTTGTTTCAGAGTTTTCATTTTAAATGGATGTAGCACAGAAATGGCACAAACATTTAACATTTAGTGAAATGTACTTAGAGTTTATCAAATAAATAAAGCAAGACTGGAAGACTTTCCTAAAGTAATAACATTTAGGAGATTTTAGCTAATAATCAGTAAAGTGATACTCGAGTTGGATGGTACTAGAGCACAGAATGGCTGTCAGCTGTATTTATGACTGTGAGGTAAGTTCAGGAGTTCAGTTTGCATCTCCTTTCTGTTCAGGGCCTCCCAT